>NW_011900797.1:0-1955 GCF_000151845.1 Pteropus vampyrus | reverse complement strand
ACTATACCAACACTAGTAACATTAATAATAAAGTTCAATTTAATTACATAGGTTAGATTTTATAATAAAAATATATAATAATTTTATGTAGCAATTTATAATAATTTATGCTTATGTTTGCATAAATCCAGGGTTTTTAAAAAATATTTTTAAAGTCTTCTCAACCATCTATATCATGTACATAAAATTTTAATTTTTAATTTGCTCTTAAAGTTTTAAATCAATATGAAATTTTTTTTGAGATATAGGATTTGATTTTATTTTGTTCCAGATAACCAATTGTATGTTCTTCATTTATTTAATTATTGCATATCAAATAATACTGCAATATACAGCTGTTATTAAAAATATTTTAAAGAAAAAGATAAAGTTTAAGTCCACCAGTATAAAAATGGCTGAATCACTTGTTGACATACTATAATATAAACTGGCAGACAGCTATAAACTATAAATTGCTTTGGGGTGCTTGCAAAATAATAAGATTTAGAAAAAAATGTAATATTACTCACTTTTTTAAAACAAACAATAATAATTCTCCAATTCTATATTTTATATGCATACATATTTTTATGTGATTATATGAGTGTAACAAATGCTAATAGGTGCATTGAAGAAATACAAACTGGATGTTAAGATTGTTAATATTGATGGATATGTAAATGTCTGGAGAGAAGTAAGGAAAATAATGTATAATCTGACTTTATTGGAGTATAGCTGTGTGTGTGTGTATGTGTGTGTAATGAAATATATGAAATACAGTCATGGAAAAATTATTGTTGCTTGTATCATGTATTTGGGTTTTATGTGATCTCTTTCTTCGGTATGTTTTACATATTTTTAAAATTCTTCAATAAACCTATTTATGTAATAAAAACACTCTTATTGGAAAAAAAGGAAATTAAATATATCACTTAATAGCTATATATATTTATATATATGTATACATATAAAACTGATAGGCTACTGTAACAGTTCTAAAAAGAGATGTACTTCTCTTATTACTTCTATTTTCCTTTATTCACATTGATAATGAATACTTTAATATTTTCAGACATCAAGAAATTATAACAAAGAGTTTTTAATATCTAATTGCTTTTAATTTTGAAAGCAAAAATTCAAGATGTAATATTAAAGGTTATTTGAACAAGTTTGAAGTTTTAATCCAATTCCTAGTGGAAAAATGACTAGTTAAGATGACTGAAAATAACAACAAAAATCTGCTCGAATGTAGTTGTATCTTTTTCTGAGCTGTCGTCCCATGATCAAGAGAATAAAAAAAGAAAAAAAAAAGAGAGAAAGAGAGAGAGCCCTTGGGTAGTAGATTATTAAATCAGTAGCTTAATTGCATTTTTATAAATCGTCTCGTGTTTTTATTGCCTTGGGGTGCTGGTAATATAATGAAGCTGTGACAGAAGTATTTCCTTAAAACTGTCAAAAAGGCAATATAGAAAGTAGGCACACATAACATCATGAAATTTCCTGCATTAAAGATAATTACATTTTTCTCAGGAAATACTCAATTTGGTAAGGCACAGCGATTAAGAAATTAAGTTTCCCTATAGTCTTGTGTAATTTATTTTTTGTCTGTTTGGTCTCTTAACAAACAAGAAAATAGCATGTGAAAATGATCGCTAGTATATTTTCTGGCACTTCTTGAAATTGATGGATATCTACAAAGTGCAGTAAAAATTGATTACCAGTAATTGTTATTGGAGATCCATGCCTTATTTGCACACATGAAAGGAAAATTTACATTACCAGTATAACATGTAACTTGAAAAAAAATCAATAATCTAAAATGGTAATATATCTCGCATTTAGGCTAAAATTTAAGTAGAATAGCCTAGATGAACCAGTCAAGTGTAAAATAAAATTTCAAATTTTGTAATTATTTTTCAATAAATAAACTCTGAATGACACCTATATTAACTACAGCCTTTATTTTGTAGGTATTT
>NW_011900796.1:0-3210 GCF_000151845.1 Pteropus vampyrus | reverse complement strand
TATCATTTTAATACAATGTGTCTTAATGAAGGTCTTTTGGGATTGAGATAATTGGATGTCTGTTGGCTTCTTGAATTCCAAGCTCCAGCTCATTCCCTAGATTTGGGAAATTCTTGTCTATATTTGTCTGAAAATGCTTTCTAATCCCTGCCCCTTTTCCTCACCTTCGATAATGCCCATTATTCTTATGTTTCCTCTCCTGATGGTATCTGCTAATTCTTGTATTTCTCTTTCATTATTTTTCATTCTTCAGTTTCTCTCTTCTTCCTTCTGACTTATTTCTAGATTTCCATCTTTGATATCACTGGTCCTTTACTCCATTTGGTCAATTCTATTTCCCAAGCTTGCTATTTCATTTTTCAACTCTTGCAGTGTGGTTTTTTTTATCTCCAGAAGATCTATTCTGTTCTTTTTGAGGGTTTCGATAGCCTTTCTAAAGAACTCATTCTGCTCATCTAGTTGTTATTTCAATTCCTGAAATTGTTGATATGACTCATTTCGGATCTCACTGAGTTTTTTCAAAAGTACCATCCTAAATTCTCTGTTATTTAAGTTGCATATTTCTATGTCCGTAAGCTTATTTTCCAGTGATTATTATCTTTCTTTCTGAAGTGTCTTGACACTTGGCTGTTCATGGTGTATAATGGACTATTTCTCCACCTGGGCATTAATGGAAATGTATTCTGCTTTTTTTCCAGAAAGATTTATTATATAAATGTCTCTCTTTAGATCATTTCTTTTGGTTTCCAGTAGGTGGCCTCTAAGCCTCTTGGATCTCTGCTTTATATAATGCCTTAGAAATCCCTTTATTTTTCTTATAGGTGTTCGATCACGCTCACTACCCTCAGTTTCAGTACCTGTCAGTGTTAGCAACAGTTTCGGTAGCGTTTGCTCAGATTCCCCTGGGGCTCCGCAGTGTTCGGTCTCAGAGGATATGGGGAGAGGAGCCCTCCGCATTGGTGGATGGGGGCTGCTGCTCAGCCTCGAGTTTTGTCTCCATGCCTGATAAAAATCAACTGTTCTTTCTTTGCTGTCCCCACTTCTCTGCTTTCTGCCCTGATGACTAGGCTCTGCAGCCAACTGCAGGGAGCTCATAGCTCTCCCAGTCGGGGCTGTTCAGGGAACTCACCACAATATCTCCCCTCTCCGCTCCTCCTACAGGGAGCTCTTGCTCGAGAGGCAGCTTCTTTACATCTTCCCAGTCCACCACCCAACACGCAGGGTTCCGATCTGTGGTAGCTCTTATGCGTAGATCCCATGCTCAGGCGTGCTAGTGTGCAGTTTGGGTGCTTTTTGTTGAGTTTTAGATGTTTAGCTTATTGTTGTTTTAAGGGGAGAGATCTGGGTATGACTCTCATTCCACCATAATGTCACTCCACTAAACACTTTTTTAAAAGGCAAATTTCATTCCCATAATTTACCAGTCTGTAGGGAGCTAAAGCTCCCCAAATTCAAAAGAGTGCATGGTTTATCTCAGGAGGCCTGCTTGCATAAAAAAGAAAAGGCTGGTTCTGTTGAATTTCAGGAAGAAGAAGGTTAAGTATAGCCTAAGGGAGTGTCAAAGGAAGTGTCAATTGCACCTGGATCTTCAGGATGTTACTTTTATGTTATTTTGAAATGCACAAAGAAACAGATTGTGTTTAAAAGGAGGTTAAGAAATAAACTCGGAGAGACAGTGGAGATCTGCTCTCCCTCCTGCACCCTGTCTGTCTTCTCTTTTTTCTCAGTCCCCGCTCCCCCATTCAGGTACCCGGTTTGACTTGGTCGGCTGGCTTCCGACACCAGTCCAAGGAATAATCCATCAAATATTATAAACATTCAAGATGACAAGACATTTCAAAAAGAAAATTTTAAATTTCCACAATATAAACTTAAAGACATGGAAATATGTGATTTACATGACAAAGAATTCAGGATTGCAGTTCTAAAAATTTCATGGTGATACTAGAAAACTCAGATAGCATTTTAATGAACTCAGAAATAAAATTAACAAGTTAATGATGTACTTTACCAAAGGGATTGAACTCATTAAAAATAACCAAACAGAAATTCTGGAGCTGAAGAACTCAGTCCAAGAGATGAACAATAAATTAGCAAGCTTAGGAAATAGAGCTGACAAGATGGAAGAAATAATGAGTGATATCTAAGATTGAATCTAGAATTGACACAGATGAAGAAAGAGAGACTTGAGAGTAAAAAAAAAAAAAAAGAAAAGAACTTCACAAAAACTATCTGACTTCATTAGAAAGAGCAAGATAAGGGAGAGAAAAAAATGGAGTAGATAATAGAGGCTCTGTTCATCCCTCTGGTGACCAAATCAAAGTTGTAACAGAAACAAGGAGCAAACAGTAAGGAAAATTGCCTGGGATCTAGGTGAAAAAGACATATAACTAGGAAGAGAATTAAGAAATCACCCTGCAATGGTAGAAGGTAGGATGGGGCAAGGACGTGAAGCTGCCCATTCCCAAGTGACTGAGTGGGACAGAGGCCATAGCAGCAGCAGCCAGCAGCTTCAGATGCCTCTTAAAAAGGCCGTGTCCAAGAGTGGACTTTCGCGGTGACGGACCTGCTCTCTCTGAGCACCAGTGCCAGTTCGTCTGTGAAAGGGGTGCCAGTGTCTTACAAGGGAACACTGAGTAGTCGGGGTGAGGGCCAAGGCAAGACTTGTTCTATACAGAAGTGCTGGCGACATCTATTGTTCTTCTATTGAGCCCTCCCCCCTCCAAGTGCGTGGTCTCAGCACCATCATAACAGAGATGTCATCAAATTGGATAACAGAGGTTGCTCCGCCCGGAGGATTCCCTGAAACTCTGCCTCCTCCAACTGTAGCCCCACCCAAGCCACATCCAGGTGCGTCCTCATTTAGTCAGATGCCCCTTGGTAAGCAGTGCCTAGATTCACACTGGTAGCAGCTGGCTTCGGTTTCTGGTGTGGCCTTTTGAGGCAACTATAAGCACAGCATCTGTGGACTGCTTTCTAAATCTTAAGAGGTGGCCCCAGAGGGGCACAGGCTGGTGCTACATTTGGCCTGTAGCTGAACCTCTCTCAGGACTGTGTCACTGGACACCTATCACACAAAGCCACACTAATAAGACCGGAAGGCTTAAGAGCTTTTCTTAGTACATAGAAACAGACACAGAAAGGTAGCCAAAATGGGAAGACAAAGAAGCAGAAATAATATGAGAGAACAAAACAGAGATCCAGAAATAA
>NW_011900795.1:5753-6498 GCF_000151845.1 Pteropus vampyrus | reverse complement strand
AAGGTGGCTGCTGCCCAAGCTTCTCTTCTCTCGTGTGGGTGTTTGATGCGTTTTGGATTGTGCCTTTGGTTCCCAGAAGTGTAATGACTGGATGACAGGGCATGGGAAACAGAAGGTTCTGGAAACATGTTTCCAAACTGTTTCCAGGAGAGAGTCAATGCCCCCCACCCACCCCACCACATCTGTCTTTCTCTCGCTGTGCTGGCGACAGTAGATGTCCTTTCTTCCAGTTTTTAAAAGCTTAATTACTTTTTTGAGTAGACAGCAGGTGACGTACACAGGCTAGGACCCCCAAGCTGTTCCGACAAGTGAGTCTCCCCAACGCCACTCCCCCCGGCCCTGAGGTAAAATACATACGACGTACAACTTGTCGTCAGAGCTGTCTGGTCTCTGAGTGCTAAGCACATTCGCACCGTCGTGCGGCCGTCCCCACTGTCACCTCCAGGACTGACTCTTTGTCCCCACTGCACAAGTGCCCACCGCCGGCCCCGGGCCCAGGCCCCCTCCATTCTGCTTCCTGTCGGCTCCCCCGGGGATCACACTGCAATGGGGCTGCCGGGTCGTCCTTTTCGGTCTTTATTTCTGTCTCGGTCCCTCCCACTGTCATGAGCCGGGAGGGCCTGTGGGGCTGATTCCTCGGGGTGTGCCCGCTCGTCCCCGTTCTTGACTGTACCGCGCTGACGAGCTTCTCCCTAGCACTTTGAGGGCTCCCGCCCCCCGACTCGCCCTTGCTCTGGTTTTCAGC
>NW_011900795.1:0-3123 GCF_000151845.1 Pteropus vampyrus | reverse complement strand
CCCCAGAGGTCCCTTGCCTAGCACAGGACACGGGTTCCCAGCTGCCGGAAGGAGGTCCTGTCTCTCAGAAGTGACAAACTGAGGGCCAGGGGTTTTCCCTTTTACCTAGAGCCTTGGGACTTCCTGAGAGCTTACCAATGAGAGAGCACGTGTGAAGTGCTTTGAAGCCACACAATGTCCCACCAGCCGCTTGTCCTGCTGTGTCCCAGCTACCGTTTTCACTTGGGCGCCATAGGGTGTTTTGGCCTGTGGTTATGCGCCCTGACAGTGCCTCGGCTGACTCCCCGAGATGAAATGCTGAGGCGCCTGGCAGGGGGGACCCAGCGGCCCCCTCGTGGGGCGCCCTTCGCGCACTCACGCCTCCCCGTCCCCACAGTCATCTGCTACCTGGCCACTTTCCAGCTGGAGGAGCTTGGCCTCCAGCTCTTCTGTGACATCGTCAGGTCCCAGCCTGCAGACAAGATGCACAAGGTGAGCCACCTTCTCAGACCCAGGGCACAGGTCTGTCCCAGCCGACCGCTCACCCTCCCGGCTCATTTTAACAGTAGCTCTGCCGGTTGGTTCTGTGCTTGTTTGTTTTGTGTATTTATTTTTAAAGCCTACAGCGCCTGGTCTTCCTAGCTGGTCCCCCATCCAAGTACTAACCAGGCCCTACCCTGCTTAGCTTCCCAGATCGGAAGGGATCGGGCTTGTTTGGGCTTGTTTGGGATGACATGGCTGTAGACGTGGTTCTGTGTTTAAAACTGAGGTTTCTTATCGCCACCATGTCCTCCTCTGGTCTCCAGGAAATTTGAGTCCCACCCTCAATGTCCCAGGGGGTGGGAGCCATTGGTCAGGGTGGGGGTCCTTGCCTGGTCATAGTCCATGCCTCTGGAACCTCCCCAGGCCCTCGGGGCCAGCGGGGCCTTGAAGTCAGCAGAGGCCACTACTCCTTGCTGGCCAGCGGCTTCCTGGGGGCAGGTCTTGCTCCTTCCTCACGGCCACCAGGTGAGGTCACTGCTACAGGGCACTCATCCCAGAGTTAAGGACAAGGGCACAGCGAGGTTCGGTCACTAGCCCAGCATCACACAGCGAGGCGAGCTGAAGGGCTCGGTCTCAGACCAGGCTTCGAATGGCCGCGCTGCTCCTCCGTGCTCTGGGGTCTCGGGGGGCTGTCACCAGACCAGGACAGTGAACCCTAGACAGGGGTGACGGGCTCAGGCCCCAGGAGCACTTGGGGCCTCTTTGGACGGAAGCAGCCAGCTCCGCGGGTAGTTTGGCGGGGGGAGGCGGGGGTGGAAGCCTCCACCTATCCCCCACGCCTGGGCGAGGGGGACCTGGAGCAGTGACCTCCACCAGGGCCGTGGCCCCAGAAATCCAGACTGGGGACTCACACAGCCCCTCAGCCACCCAACAAGCGGGAGAGAAAAAGCACTGACCCCAGGCCATGTTTTATCTCCATAATTATCTATGTATAAACAGGAGCGGTTCATGATGGATGGATATTTGCCTAGTTATCTTAAGCAAGAGCTTCCTTTTTATGGGGGAAAAAAAAAAAAAAAAGCAAAACAGGCAGCTTTTGTGCGTGGCGTTTGGAGACGGCCAGGGCTGGCTTCCTGGGCTCAGAGGCCTGCACCAGGTCTATGCCCTGCTGTGCGGGTCTCAAAATTCTTAATAATTGTTGAACAAGGGGCCCGCGTGTCATCTTGAGCTGGGTCCCACAGTGATGACTCAGCAGAGCCTGGAGGAGGTGGCACAGGACCCCATGGGGCCACCGTGCAGTATAGACACAGGACAGATGGGGCGTGGTGGCCTCAGTGCCCCCGGTGCAGGGGCGTCTACCTCCCTAGAGAGTTTCTAGAAGAACACAAGCCCCCTAGGGACCTGGGAGCTGCAGGGGTGGAGCTGTACCCTGCAAGGCCTTACCTCAGCCCACTCCCCATGCCCACTGGGCAGCGCCAGTCCCATTAGGGTCCACCCTCCTCAGGGTCAAGGGGAGAGGTCAGCCTGAACCTCAAAGACAGGGACTAAGCTGCTGGGGATGCAGTGATCACCTGCAGCGCCTCCAGGGAGCCCCCATGGACCACAGCGGGGTGCTGTGCCCAGGCTGGGTTTCAGGCAGCCTCAGCGTGGTCTGCACAGGAGACGGTGCCGTGTGCAGCTACGGGCAAGGGGCTGAGAAGGCCTCTGTGGGGCAGGGAAGGTGGGGAGAGACCCCGGGGGTGAGGGTGGGGTGGGGCGGGCAGGGGCCAGACTGCCCAGTGGGGGGAGCCGTCGAAGGCTCTAGAAGGACATCTAGAGGCTGTTACGTGAAGAGGGTGTGGAGGCCCAAGGTGGGTGGGAGTGAGGACGTGGCTGCGGGGGTGCAGGCCGCACTGGGGGGGTAGCGGTGACAACCAGAGGCCCTGCTTTTGCCCACCGCCACCCCGTCACTGAGCATTGAGTTCACAGCAGCTGCAGAGGCCACTGGGTGTCACAGGCAGGAGAGCCTGCTCAGCCCCCCGGCCCAGCGTGCAGCCACGTGGACCCCACAGGGGTAGACTCGGGTCTGCAGCCCTCAAGGGCCCGTGGGCCCAGATCCACAGAGGCCTCTGACATGGGACTGCTCCCTGTGCTACCTCGGCCACCTTGCTGAATGACCTGCTCCAGGGGACCCAGACAAAGGCACCACACATCCCCACAAAACCATCCTGGGAGACAAGTGCCAGAGCCCTGTGCACGGGGTCTGTGGCAGCCCCCAGGGTGTCGGGACGCTGGATAGAGAGGTCTGCAGGGGCCCCTTGACCGGATATGGCCCTCCAGGCCAGTCTGTGGTTTCGGCTTGGTGGACACCCCCACCGAGAGTCCTCCCCAGGGGGCCCCAGGCACAGCTGCTCCCGGAGAGGGCTGGGGGCCCGAGCTTCATGTTGGCTATGCAGAGGGCCACCTTGAGGGGCCACAGGCAGCACCCTCTGGAAGCCGTCCTCAGTGCCCGGAGGCGGCAGGCCTCGCTGGGAACCAGAGTTGGCCCTGTGTCTTCTGGAACCACAGTTGTTAGACTTCGGGTCCAGGAGCTGGGGAGTGGCCTTCAGAAGCCCATGGCCGTGAGGAAAGGAGCCTTGGTCCCAGGGCCGGGCCTGCCACCCACTGAGACCCTGTGAGGGC
>NW_011900794.1:0-3760 GCF_000151845.1 Pteropus vampyrus | reverse complement strand
GTGAGTGAAGGAGAGAGAGACTGGGGATGACTCCTAGGCTTCTAACTTTGGAGAGTGAATAGTTGTGGTACTCTTTTAAGAAAAGATATTCCAGAGTAGTTGCAGGTGGGAGAAAAGGGTGAGATGTGCCTAATTTTGGAACTAGTGAGTCTGAGATACCCATGGGTATTCCAGGGGAAGGGAGCTGGGAGGTGTTTGGGCCCATGGGTCTGGGGCTCCATTTGAGCCTTGATGGTGTTGGGGAGGAGCTGATGTTACAGGACCAGATAAAACCGCCCAAGGAATGTGCAGTGAGGAGTGGAGGGTTGGGCCGTTTTATCAGGGGACACTATGGGCCCTGAGTCTACTACCCCTGAACTTTCCAAAGGTCTAGGACAATTATTAGAAGCCTGAAAAAAAACCTTAAACTTAAGCTTATTAAAAACAAAACCACAAACAAAACATAACAAATCATAAAACCCTGCCAAATATAATTAGTTCAGAAGCAAAATTATAAAAAGCAGTTTAATGTATCTAATATATTTGATATGATGTACGGCGAGACACTCCTAACCCCCGCTAAAAGTCGGAGTTCCCAAAATCTAGGAAGTGGGGCTCGGTCAGAGAAGGCGCCTCCTACTGTGCTCCGCCCCAACCCCGCCTCCCTCTGCCCAGCACCCCAGATGACTCCTTGGTCCCGGGAGCCACCCTCTTCCCTTCCTTCACCCAGTGGCGCCCCTCACCCTTGCGCAGGGGATTCACGTGATACTGCGTGTAGAGTTTCTGGGTTCGTAGTTCTTTGAGGTACAATTCCCGCAAGATCTGGTTCTGATGGACTTCATCTGCTATCACCTTTTGCCGTCCGGCCATGGCCTTGGCCCTGCTGGGTCTGGCTCGGCTTCCTCTAACAGCCCTCTCGACTCTCGCCTACTGCGGGACCACCAGCCGTCTCCAGGCAACGTTGCACCAGGCGGTCTCCAGGCAACAGCGTCCTAGATGACCCTCCTTCCTCAGACGTCACTCCCACCCGTCCGTAACCCCTCCCAGATCTTATTCCAGGTCCCACCCCCTTGGAGAGCAGAACTCACCTTCTGCAGCTTTTCTAGATGTAGCGTGGTTACTGGGACGGCCCTTGGAGACGGCCAGAAAAGGACTCGCCATCCAGTGGCCCACCCAGGCGGTAATGAGTTTATGATTGGACCTCACCTTGGCCAACCATTTTCTAAAAAAGATTTTGGAAGGAGTCAGAAATTTCTCCCACTTTAGGCATTCCCCGCCGGCCGCAACCCGAGCCCCGGCGCGGCCCTCTTCATCCCCTTCCGTCTCCCATAGCCGCCTCCCTCAGGCCTTCCTCAGGGCCGGGTCTCACTATGACAGCAGCGCGACACAGCACACTCGACTTCCTGCTGGGCGCCCTAGCCGGCTGCGAGACCATTCTAAAAGGCCTGCGGTCCATTTTCCAGGAGCAGGGGATGACCGAGTCGCTGCACACCTGGCAGGACCATGGCTATTTAGTGACCTACATCAACAAAAACGGCAGCTTTGCCAACTTGTGAATTGACTCACGTGGTTTGATGTCGCTGGACCTTCAGAGTTACAGTGGCGATGCGCAAGCCAAAGAAGTTGACGGTCTTTTGAACAAAGTAGAAGGAAGAATGAAATAATTGAATCAGGACAGCCCCTGTCAGGTGAAACGATTACCACCCATAGTTCGGGGAGGGGCCGTCGACAGATACTGGCCTACTGCTGATGGCCGCCTGGTTGAGTATGACATAGATGAAGTGGCAGATGATGAAGATTCGCCTTATCAGAATATTAAAATTCTACATTCAAAACAATATGGAAATATTCTCATCCTGAGTGGGGATGTAAATCTGGCAGAGAGTGATTGGGGGTATACCCAGGCCATCATAGGCAGTGGTAAAGAGGCTTACGCTGGCAAAGACGTGCTGATTCTGGGTGGTGGAGATGGGGGCGTATTACATGAAGTAGTCAAACCGAAACCAAAGATGGCCACTATGGTAGAGATTGACCAAATGGTGATTGACGGATGTACGAAATACATGTGAAAAACGTGTGGCGATATCTTGGATGATCTTACAGGAGACTGCTATCGGGTTCTCAGAGAATACTGTGTTCCAGCACTGAAGAGGTACACCAAAGAAGGCGGAGAGTTTGATTATGTGATTAATGATTTGACGGCTGTTCCAATCCCCACTTCTCCAGAAGAAGATTCCACATAGGAGTTTCTCAGGCTGATTCTTGACCTATCAATGAGAGTACTGAAGCAGGATGGGAAGTGTTTTACACAAGGGAACTGTGTCAATTTGACAGAAGCCCTTTCACTCTATGAAGAACAACTCCAGTGCCTATATTGTCCTGTGGAATTCTCAAAGGAGGTCGTCTGCGTCCCTTTGTACTTCGAGTTGTGAGTATTTTACACAGTTTGAAAGAAAGCCCAGCCTTGAAGATCAACATGCGCTCATCCTGTGTGCTGCAGATAGATAGCCTTCCTGACCTTCATATGCTGCATGTGACTTTGAAACGTGTCAGGCAATTGATAGTGAATTCCTTCAAGTCTTTTTTTGTAATTATTATTTTTAATTTTAAAAAGCACAATGGAAAATGTATATTTGGATGAGCTAGGGTTCTGTTTTTTGAAAGTCAGCTGAAGGATAACGAGAGCACAGAGAAGGCTGCTAAATGCACTGAATCCCTAGAATGTGATTTTATTACATTTTTTATTTGTGGGCTTTTCTTGTTTTTGTTTTGTTAGACTTTGAATTTGATTGTTTGGAGGCATAGACATCATTGCTTTGTCCAAGACATTGCCACAAGTTTTTCGCATGGACATCTTAGAGAGAAGTTCTTGATGGTGTTTCTTTCCCCCAAAATTGAGTTAGATATTAAAATTCGGTGCTTATAAGAGTTAAAAAAGAATAATTAGCAAGACTTTGATTAAAATTGCAAGGAGAAAAGAAAGAAACTTCTCCACTTCAAAGCAGCTGCCGAGAAAAAAAATCATGACGTCTAGCTCAAAACAGCTGGGGTTTCACATCTGAGAAGGCATTCAGGCCCATATCACCCATGTGATAATACAGACAGAATAACCCTTTCCTAATCTAAGTAACTGGGGGACTTTATAGTTTATTTTTTTAAACTTTTAATTGTGGTAAAATACACATAAACAATTTATCACCTGAACCATTCCTAAGTATATAATTCAGGAGTGTTAAGTATTCACATTGTGTGAGACCCATCTCCAGAACTTTTTCATATCCATTAAAAAACAATTCCCCGTTTTCCCCTACCCCAGCTCCTGGCAACCATTTTACCTTCTCTTTCTATGAATTTGACTACTCTAGATACTTTATATAATATAGTTTGTTTTACTGTGATTTTCTTCTGTTTATATCATTACATACATAAACTCTTACATCATTCAGAAATGCAAACACATTGAGCTATTTGCGTATCCAGGGGCTGTCCCAGTAACCACGCTACATGCTGATTGAGCTGGAGAAGTTCCTTTGTTACTTGTTATTGTGAACCATGCCTGGGTCCCTTTTCTTAGCAAGGCTCAAATAGCCTCCTGAAGTCTTCACTACCTTCCTAAAACAGAAGAAAGTCGTCATTCTGCTAAGGAGCCACACTGTTAGCTTTGATGCAACTAGCAAGACTATATTTGTCTCAGTCAAACAGACATTTGTTCAGCCTGGGCTCAGTGGTCCAGCAGCCCTCCCTCCACACAGGGCTATTGGCTAGGCCGAGTCTCAGAAGG
>NW_011900793.1:3347-4539 GCF_000151845.1 Pteropus vampyrus | reverse complement strand
ATTCTCCCTCTGAGCCCCTAAAAAGGCACAAGCTCTGCCAACATCTTGATTCCTGACTTCTGTACTGCAGAGTGTGAGACAATACATTCCTGCTGTTTTAAGCTCCCAGTCTGTGGTACTTCATAGGCGGCTTTAGGAAGTTAACACAATTTCTTGGTGAGCATAAACTTTCATGGGCCGGACGCCTATCAGGAGCTCAATTGTGATAAGCATGAAATCACAATTAGCCCCTGGAATGAATAATCCCCAAGAGAGCTTTAGGTTCATACATGCTAGAAAGAAAATAATTAGCACATGCTGACTAGCATAATGTAAGGAGGAAAAGCCTAAACATTTTCCATTTACTTTCAATTTCTCTGTCTACTTTCTTGAGTCAGACAGCGATATGATGGATATGATTCAACTTGTGGAGAAATGGTCCCTTTTTGGTTAAAAATTGGCTAATCCTCTTGCAAAAATTGACAAAATAGTTTACATTTTTTCATATATAACAAAGTGATCAATGAAGTAGATACATTACTTAATTTTTAGATTTAATTTGTCTTTAAAATTTCTAGAGGGGAAAAAGAATGTGATTCATGGAATTTTTCAATCCAAAAAACAATACTCCTGAAAAAGAACAACAGTATCTCTTTTTATTCAGATGCAATTTTGTCACTTAGTATGATAGTTGTTTAGTTGCATTTTGGATTTTTAAAGGATTCTATTCAGTATCATATAGCAAGCAATATTGCTTTAAAAAAATAGTTGAATCGAGAAATAAAGTGGTCCTAAGATTAAAACAATAGCATCCCACGGATAAAATCTAGAATCTACTGAAGGGAAGTAGAGCAAATATGTTTCTACTTACACTTTAAGATATACAGAAATTTACAAATTTTTTTTTGCTGAGATATATATATATATATATACCAAATAACTATGAAAGCATGAGTGTATAATGGCCAGCTCAAATCCTGGAATGATCATTTGCAAGCTCTGTGTGCCAAGTTTCATAAATGCTCTGGGTCAAAGTTTTCCCAAATTAAATTGGAAATATGATAAACTCTATTTCACAAGGTTGATGTGAACAGTAAATTAGTTAATTTCTGTAAAGCACTTAGGTTAAGTACTGATTCCTTAATATTAAAATAATGCCAAAATTTATTCATTCCAAATATTTTAGCCTACTTTATTAGAAATCACAAATTTA
>NW_011900793.1:0-1549 GCF_000151845.1 Pteropus vampyrus | reverse complement strand
AATAAACTGTAGCATATTCATTCAATATGAAAACATGACAATTATATGAGGAATTAAAACTACAAACACACACATATCAAATTTCATAAGCATTATGTTCAGAGAAAGAAACTAGACATAAATGAGTATATTATGAATAATCCCATTAATATAAATGTAAACCATTTTTATATAATATAAAGGTCAAAACCAATATAAAACCAACTTAAGTCAGGATAATAATTGCTCTTGTGAGCATTAAAGGGCCTTTATGGTTCTGGTATTTTTTGTTTCTTGATCTCGATGCTATTCACACAGGTCCAATCACTGTGAAAATTAACTGAGATTCACCTTAAGATTTGTGCATATTGCTATATGTACATTTGTTATATTTTAATAAAGAGTTGGCATGAAATATGAACTCTGAAATTATAGTATTATTAGAAAATAAATAGCTGAGTAAAAAAATAGGGGTTCTGTAAGAGGTTGAGTTAATTACATTTCAATAAGTATTAATTGCAATTCTTCAAAAGCAGACTCATCAAATTGTATTGTAATATACTTAAGTATAAATCAGTCCACACATTTTAGAATGACCATGTCTTTATCAGTGTGTTAACTTCTATAATACTACATTTGTACAGAAAATTTGAAAGTCTTCTCAAATCATCTTAAATTCATTAGTGAGAAAGATAATATACTTAGAATCTTTATTGTTTTTGGAGAGAAATGACACTTCTTTTGCATTGTCCTATATAACTATTACATGATAGTATTTTTGGATCTTTTGCAAAGGTTCACTATAGAATTTTGCATATGCAAAAATTACTGTACAGTACATAGGATATTGATTAAGGTTGCCTGGGCCCATGTCAAAACTTCCTGATTTTTTTGCTAGCTCAGGAACCCCTAAAAAAAAATGTAAACACCTCCCAGAATGAAAGTGCTTCCTGGCAAATGGATTTGAGGATTATCAAAAAGGGTTTCATAGCAAATGTTGGTAATACAGCAAAAGCATATAATAATAATAAGTAATAATAAAAATAATGCCCTCAGATGTAGGCTAAAGGATTACAGGAAAATCCTAAGGTACTAGAGCAGTCTCAGTCATCAAGGATTTCAATAGCTCATAATAAAATCCATCAAAAAATATGCCAAAATTTTAGGCAAGTAGGGAAATAGGTCCACAATGAGTATAATAAGACCCTGGAATTAAAAACAAGAGATATGGTTTAAATACTAGTGATGAAGTAATCTGGAGGAGATGGATTTCAGAAAATACTACAAATTTGGCTTAAACAAACCACTTTATTTATTTATTTGTTTGTTTGTCTGTTCATTAACAGATGTTGAGTAACGTGGAGGAGAGATTAAGGAATAACACTAGCACAACTGCCTAATGTTACCCCTAATTCTCTACATATCAACCTCTTTATACAAAAATCAGCAATTCTCTTAATGGCAAAGGAACCACAAGAAAACCTTGAACTGGTTCAATAGTATACATAGTAATATTATATTAGTATTTTAAACCAGTATATGAGTATTGCAGGATTATGCATAAACACAA
>NW_011900792.1:3545-5744 GCF_000151845.1 Pteropus vampyrus | reverse complement strand
AAGATTGTTATGAAAAATATTCTCTCCCTGTATGCGTTGATTGGTCTGTTCCAGAAATGATTGAAAACTAGAACTAATATACTATAGTAAGCAGGGTGATTTCTATATGAAAATATTTTGTGATAGTATATTATATCCATATATATTTACTTAAAACTTCACTAATTCTTTCATTTTAAAAATAAATTACCTAGTAAGGTTTCAAACTGTCCAAGAAGCTGTAGGAAAACCATGATTTTATTTTCAGTGATATAGTAACTTTGATAAGATGGTTGGAAATAAGACCTATGTCAATAGGTTAAATAAAAGTATACCAGTTGGAGAAGAGAAAGCTGAAAGGCAGTTTAATAATCATCCAATGTTTTAAAAGATCAGACAGAAAGGACCTGTAAGGGACTCTAGGCCTATATCCTCGTTTTACTGAGGACGGAAGACTTTCCTGATGACACAGTGTTTACCAGAGCTGGGAACACTAACCCCACTCTAGGCCTGAGCGGGGCCCTCTCCAAGGTGCTGCCATCTCTGGAGAAGTCTTTCCACCAGTTTTCACAGAAGGAATTCAGCAAAAGTTTAACCCACCTTCTTACGCTACCTTTGGAAACACAAGCAACCTTTGCCCATTTATTGTATGGGCTTTAAGTTCATTTTTAAAGAAAAAGTGCCTTCTGTGCAAGTCTGACCACCCCACAGATGATAAAGGAAAAACGAAAACTAGCACATGAGGTAGCATCCTTGGCTTGACTCCTTACCCTGCTGGTCATTACTGACAATAACGATGATTTCTTTTACTGAATACTATATGTGTGATCAGGGGGCGGGGGGGGGGCGCAGAAGTGTGGTAGGTCAGTTGCATAGACCACCTTTGTTGTTCTGGCTGAGTAAATGCGAACGTCAGACTGCTAATCCGCGGACCTCTTAAGGGAGTGATTCTGATGGAATCATCATTTTTACTTCTGAAGGGTTACAATGAGTTCAGGTGAGCTGTCAGATATTTAACGGAACAGCCGGACCTCCTGGGGTCTGCCACATTCTTCACCTGCCTGAGAGAAGAGGAAAAGGTCAATAAAGGTTGTTCCATGAGAAACCTCAAGGCAAATTGAGGGCAAAGTATTTGATTCCACCCCTTATGAGGGAATGTGTCTCACAGTCAGCCAGAGCCAGAGGCTGCTCTGCTGTCTACAGCCAAAGAAATGCCTTAATGATAAAAGGTTTGATTCCCCAGAGATATGTGAATGGCAAACACGAATTGCCGTAACTTCTACCATCTGAAACGAGGGGAGGGGTCAGTGTCCAGAACCAGGAAGGGCTGCTTTTCTTGAGCAGAGAGTGAGCCCAGGGCAGTGGTACTCACCCCTGGCTGCATATTAGAATCACCTGGAAAGTTTTCCAAAACACAGATGCCTGTGTCCCACCCCATACTTTCTGGTTTAGTTGGTCTGAAAGTGGTCTGGGCCTGAGGCCAGGCTTGAGTTAATCATGTGTTTAGATGCTGGTATATTTGAGGATCAGTGATACTTTGTATCTGCTGACAAATGAAAGCAATAGTCCAGCCTTGTCATTGCCTAAAGTTGGTTCCAGGGTCAGCTGTAAGCATTTTCTGGGATCATGTTAAAATACAAATTCTCAGGCCCTGATCCAGATCTACTGAGTCAGAATTTCTGGGGTTGGAGACCAGCATTCTGTATTTTAATAAGCCCTCCAGGTCATTCTGATCCATGTCAGAGTTTGTGAGCCACTTAAATTTAAGCCCAGACCTTGCTACTCAAAGTGTGGTCCACAGACTAGTGGCATCTCTATCCCCTGGAGCCCGTTAGAAGTGCCATAGACCTACTAAATCAGAATCTGCATTTTAATAATATTTCCAGGTATCTGGATGCACATTAAAGTTTGAGAAACTCTAAGAAACAGTGACCAGTTAGTATTCTCATTGGACTTTAGTGGTCACTTTTTCAGAGTATTCAGGTAAGGGAACAAGAGTACAGCCAGAGCTAATAAGAGAAGCTGTGACACTGCATTCTGTTACCTCTGCAGGAAGAGCTTATGTGGCGTCTGTCAGATAGGTAGGGCATTGACTCAAAGAAACCTTGGTAGTAGATATAGTGGATGTATTAGTAGTAGGGGCAGCTACTGTTTATCAATTAGTTACTTTGTGCTTTATAGGGATAATTGTATGTAATCCCTTTAGAAAACCAGAGGGAG
>NW_011900792.1:0-1465 GCF_000151845.1 Pteropus vampyrus | reverse complement strand
TCAAGCCCTGCAGTCACGCTCCATTTGGCCAGACTCCCCAGATGCTCCTGCTCTGGTCCATTTGCACACTTACATTTGGTTCTCTTCACTGCACGGGAGATGCGTGGTGCTCCCAGGTGCGGATGGGCTCTGGGGTGTCGGAGATACGTGAAACAGGTTACATGTTCAAATCAAGCTTCAGTGAAAAAAAACAAAACAAAAAAGGATGGCGGAGGGTTTGGAATCTGAATATTTAGCTCTGGGCTTCCTTCCAGGAAAACAACCATAACTTCCAATATCAAAGAGATATCAAAGGAAAAGATGGCTCCTTGTTTCCTCTTGTGCTTGATATTCACAGGGTCTTCCTTGCACCAGGAGATGGAAGGGGTGCGGGCGAAGAAGTGGGAGATGTTCTGTGTATGTATCGTATATGCCATTGCCTTGATGATGACATGGTTTGGTTTGGTTTGTTTCCCTCCCCTTTTGTTAATTCTCTGTGTTCTTTTTCCTTTGTGCTGCACGATTAGGACCCTGCAGTGGGACACAGACCCCTCAGTGCTCCAGCTGCAGTCAGACTCAGAACTTGGGTATATGTCTGCTCTTTTGTTACTCCTTTTATTATTTCTTCGCTACAGTTGTGTTGGAATGCTGGAGCTGTCGTTGCTCTTGTTTTTTGCCCCTTTTGTTGAACTTCCAGTTCGATAAGTTTATTTCCTTGTGTTAGATTTCCTTATAAAGTTCAGCTTTGAAGAAAGTCTCTCTTTGTGGAAAACACCACAAAAAGATGGCTTTTGGTCTCCCCTTCTTAATTCCTATTATTGGAAAACAACCCTCCCCCCAAACAGAAATGCAAGCACATGCCCACACCTCTGCTTCAAGGTGGGGCACATAGTTCAGCGACAGGAGATACGTTTGACTTTATCCTAACCATCGTCCCCCTTTACTAACAAGTTGCCTTGGGTTAATTTCTGTTTAAAATCAGTATTAAAATGTTGTGTCTTGTTTGGTTCCTTTCCTTTTTCACTGTTTTGGGGACTCACAATAAGCATTTCATTTGAATTGAGTTTGAACATATAAATATTCCTGTTAAAGAAAAAGCAAATTTGTTGACTTCTTCAACATTAGGAAATCTAAAATATTTGATGATGGGTAATGTCTCCTATATCAAAATGATCAAAAAGATCATTTTTTGGCGGGGGGAGGGGGTATGGAAATGTGTTGTCACAGATTTAAAGATAGTTTCAGAACTGAAAATGTGGTATATATGTACAATGGAATATTATTCAGCCATAAAAAAGATTGAATTTCTGCCATTTGTGATGACATGGATGGATGGACCTTGAGGGTGTTATGCTAAGTGAAATAAGTCAAATAGAAAAAGATAAATACTATTTTGATCTCACTCATATGTGGAACCTAAAAAAAAAATGAAAAAACAAAACTAAACCTGTGAATAAAGAGAACAGATTGCTGGTTGCTTGAGGTG
>NW_011900791.1:4003-5887 GCF_000151845.1 Pteropus vampyrus | reverse complement strand
AAAATATTCAGATTGAATGAGGAGATGGAGACAGAAGTGCTGTTGAAGATCAAATAAAATACCATTGTAAGTATTTTCAGTAGATAGAGCTCATTCTGCAAGTCATTAAACACATAAATTTACAGAGCACATCAGTGTCATATTTCGCTGTTCCAACAACACAGTGAAGGAAGAGTAAAATATTTCCAGGAAATCTGACACCCAAATTATTTATTTCAATATTTCTATTTTCCCCTTCATCACCTTTTGTCTCAGAGAGAAAATGTTGAAAATTATGATAGAAAATTGAAGATGTCTTCCAACAACTTATTCTTCTAAAATATTGACGAAATTCATAATGAAAATATTTTTCTTTTTTCTCTGTTGGTGCCACCAAAACTATCTAAGCAGATGATTATTTAATAAAGTAAAATGCAATGAAAAGCATTAAGTCATAAGAGGCTACAGGTACCAAAGAGGGTGTATCAAGAAGCCAGAGAGCGGCAAGAGGAAGAGATCATCAGATAAGATGGAGAGCTGTAAAAACCAACTCTCACGGGTGGACTAAGCATCTGTAAAGATAGCCCATTGTATGAAATGGCTTGCAAAAGTGTTGCCTCTGAGACTGAGGACTTGTGGTTATAGAGACCCAGTTATACTTTTGAAAAATTGTGCCAATAATTGATTCCACTGACATATAAGTTGCCTAGAAGAGATATTGTCATGACTGATAAAAGCAGCAGAAGGTAGTGGATGAGGAGGAATTTTACCAGTGTCCTGTAGCAGTCTGCTGAGAGACCAGCACTGACTCCTACGGTCAATCTCAGATAACCAGCCTAGAGTAATGCAATCCTGCAGGTGGTCAAAGCCTGGTTGAGTTGTCTTTTAAGGATATTTGACTCCTTCCTCATTCTGTGCTCACCAGTTGGCTTTCAGTGATTTGCTTTCTACTGTGAAATAGGAAGTTATATCCTGAGTAACAGTCAGGATTTGTTGCCTTGTGAAATACAGATCCAATTCGAACATAAATGGGCAATCTGGTATATAAACTAGTCTTTTAAAAATTTTGGTTAATGTAAATCAGTTTCTACTTCCAAATTATTTCTTGGTAGACTGGAAAATATTTGTCTTTAAATCTGCAAAGCGATAAACTAGACACTGAACTGGTGTTTTCATCAAAGACTGCCTTCCCATGAAACTCAACAGAGCAGCTTACTTCAGTGTCTCTTTCTATCCCAATGAACATTACAGCCATTCAATTTGTCTATTTTTCTAACTTGAAAAGACATAGGAATTATCTAAATTAAGGTAGAATTTTGTGTTTAGAGTCTGCAAAATTGACAAAATGACATATCACATGTACATAAATATATATGTGTGTATATATATTATGTGAACTCTGATCATATAAATAAGTAATGTATATTTAGGAATAAAATCACTACAGAAATAAAAATTTTATGTTGTATCTTGTTCCTTCATAATCCTTTTAAAATAAGAAGGTATAAATAATTATAAATTTTAATTCAGACCTCAGTCTTCTCTGAGTACTGTAGTTTACACTTTGCTGGTCACATTAGCAGACTGATTTTTAGAACAAGGTTTTGAGATTTTTTTTTAAGATTTTCAGATGGGAATCTTGCAATTCTTTCAATTCTTTATTCCAATAGTACTTTAAATTTATCCAATAATACTAGTTATGCTATTGCATGCCACTTCCAAGTGCTGAAAATAAAAATACGGTGCTAAACAAGACATGCAGGTACACATAGAGTATTACATTCTATGGGAGAAAGGGGAAGTAGTAAATAAATAAATAAGATGATTTCAGGGCTATGAATAAGATAAAACAAGGTAATAAAATTAAAGTGTTGTATGTATGTGGGTGTTAGGGGATATTTTTTT
>NW_011900791.1:0-1848 GCF_000151845.1 Pteropus vampyrus | reverse complement strand
TTTTCTAACATCAAGCGGTACAGTCATTAAATTATCATTACAAAGATATCAAACTTCCTTCATTGCATCTATTTCTCAAGACACAGGTATGCGGTGTGGGTCTGAAAGCCTTAGAAGCTTCAACATACCTTTTCAGAGACAGAATGAAAACAAAGGGTTTCTGGTTTAAAAAAGAAAAAAAAGAATGAATCAGAATAGAAAAAATGGTAAAAGAAAAAGGACCTAGTCTGAGGCTTGACAAGGAGAGTTTGCCCGCAGAGAACCTGAAGGAAGCCACTGGTAGTCATTACCAGTGGCACAGACCTGGTAAATTTTATAATAATTATAAAAAATATAATAAATAAAAACATGAGAAAAAGCAAAATTTTATAAGATGGTGAACAACGGTTAGAGAATAAAAATAATTATCTATAATGAATACTTTTTATGGGAGAAATTACGCTATATTGCATATTATCTACATTTCAATAAAATTCTAGTTTCTACTATATAGCAAGTAAACATTTGGTATTTAAGAGCATAAAAATGAACCACATTAAAAGTTTACTATGAAAGTTTCTTTTATCCTATCAATTTGTTCACACAGTTGATTATGAACTCTGGTTCCATGAGAAGAAACAGCAGAGCGTGAGTGAAACTAGGATAAACTGAAAGTGAGTCCCAAAAACTCTGAGACAGCTGCCCTGCTAATATCCAGGGCCATTATTACATTCTTTGGTTAAAGACTCCATGTAGGACAACTTTCAAGGAAAAAAATAAATACTTAATAAGGTAGAAATAGCATGTTTGAGTTACATTAGAATAAATATTTGCGTTATGCTAGAGTAAGAGTCGGCATTGGCACACGCTGAAGTTGCAGACGCCAGGACGTGGACTGGATAGCCCGGGATTTGACAGCTGTCAGAGGAGGGAGTTATTCAGGAAAGTTCCTGTACCCACCAGATGATGGAAGGATGGAAGAGGAAGCCACTTCTGATTAGTACTTGAGAAAAGAAGAGTGAGGTATGGCGGCAGTAACTATATGAAGGGGCAGGGGATTAACAAGAGTAAGGGTGGATTTCTGTCTCTGTTTTATGACCAAACAATTGCACAGAACTTTCAACCAACTTCCTCATAAAATGATTACTAATGGTCACAAGGAGGTGAGATAAGTGTAAGGACTTGGTTGCAAGTGAATTTTGTAACTGTCAGTGGCTAAGTGGAAGTTTTCTAGGCAGATGGAGACACCCAGTCCAAGTTACAATTGAAGACCTTGATTCCAAAGAGTTAAAATGATCATCTAGCTAAAGGTGGAAGCAGAAGAACACAGGCCACCCAGCTCTGACAAAGCGGACCTCTCTCCACCACACTGCAAAAAGGGCAACATGTCATCTCTCCTTCAGAGACGAGATGGATCATCGAAATTCGCAAATAAGCCTCAGACTGCCTTTTCAGGCAACATGTCCAACTCCCCACTCCCAGCTAAATCACAGTAAATCAGAGAAAAATAATATCACTGATTTGAGTTTTATCTTATTTCCTCTTTTATTTTTCATGGAGTTGCTAAGTAGCAATGAAATGGCCAAAAAAATCAGAAAAGGAGAGAGAACACAGAATACAGAAAACCTACAAAGTGACTAACCAGCCCCAGTGTCACCAAGTGCTAACACTAATATATGTACTCGGCGCAGAACTTCACCACGTTCTAAAATCTCAAAGAACCCGAGTAAAGCTAGCTAGCTAGACCTGATAGAATAACTTCTCTGGAATAGAATGACTTGCCAGCCTCCATTCCTCTTAGCACAAAATTTAGCTGTAACTAAAATTAAAAAATGGCCTTACTGGTGAGTTTCTCCTATGCACGATTCT
>NW_011900790.1:2893-4904 GCF_000151845.1 Pteropus vampyrus | reverse complement strand
GAGAGACAAATGGAGCTGAATGGAGAATTCCCCAGAGGAATGCTCTTAAGCGGTCCCCACACCTGACATTAAGCCTGGCGAGAGGCTGGGAGAAAGTTGCTCGGATATTAATCCTCGGTCGTGGAGGGGACAGCATCTCAGGCTGGGGCTGGTCTGTTCTGTGCCTCCCAAAGGCCTTCGCACTGGCCAGGCCCCAGTCCCCTGTGGGAGTGCCCCACGCTACAGTTTGCCCGTGTCTATTTCCAGGGGATTTCTTATTCATTGCCAGGAATACTTGGTTTCAGGCGGGAAGACGGTGAGTTGCCTTTTAATGCGTGTGTATCAAGTTTACTTACAAAGTTGCCTTTTAATATTTACTTTGGTGCAACAGAGTGAGTCCACTTAGGGAAAATTACCTGGAAAGGGTAGAGGGTGTTTTTAGGGAGTGCTGGACCACGCCAGGCCTGCCTGATTGCTCATCACCCCACGTGTAATGGGTAGCATCTGTCTCCAGGTCCCGGGGATGAACAAAGTGAGTTCGAGGCCTCCCCTACTCCTTACCAGGACGAGCTCCTTGGCTCTGGGGAGCGGAGAGCCGAGGCTGGAGGCCAAGGAGGCTGGACTGTCCACAAGGTCCCGGCGGGCAGGGACGCAGATGGGCGCCTTGCCACATGGGGTAGTGGCTGGGCTGGGGGGCTCTGAGGGTTGGTCCTGGGTTTGAGAAGGTGATGTCGAGTGAGGTAAAGTGGGTGAGGAAGGAGAGCCCCTCTCTATACCCCTCCTGAATCCCACCCCAACCTGCGACCTGCCTTGGAAGGCTTCTGAAACCTCCCTGTGCCTCCGTCTACTCATCTGTAAGTGGGTCTAATGACGGGACCTACTCCATAAGCATACACAGCAAAGACTTACAAGGGCCTGGCTCTGTGTCCCCCACGGGGCAGGTGGGGGAAAGAGAGGCCAGGGAAGAGGGAGTCACTCCCCCAAAGTCACACAGTGAGCCAGGGCTTGAAGCCACTTCCACTGCTCATCGTCAGTGTGTTGGTATCAGTGTCCCCACTGGTGCTATGGAGAGGATGTCGGCCTGAAGTGTCCGGGATCCCCTGCTTCCCCCGGCCCCAGCCATCCCCCAGGGAGGGGACTAGGAACCCCGTTCCCTCCAGGCCCCCCACACACTGGAAAACCTACACTTGCTCTGTGTCCAGACCTGGTTCTCTGCCTCTGAGTCCGGGAGGTCAGAGGTGGAGAAGGCTAGAACCCAACTCACCTCATCCACCACCAAGTTGTAATCACTCTTGTCCTCGTCGCTCTCCTGGGGTGGCAGGGAGGAACATGGAAGGGAGAGCTCACCTGGGCTGGATCGGGATCCTGGGGCTGCAGCAGCCCATTTACTTGGTTCAGAAGGGAGGCTGCATTTACCCAGCGCAAAGGAGGGCCCAGGGGTGCCAGGGTCCCTCGTAGAGGACGAGGGAGATGGCGCTGGCACCCAGGTCTTGCTGTGTCCCTCCCCCCACACACCTGTCTGCCCAGGCCCCATTGGCACAGCTTTAACCCCGCCTTGCCGTCCTGGCTCGCAGCCCTGCCTCCTCCAGGTAGCCCTCCAAGCTGTCCCCCGAGGGATTTCCTTGAGACCTATCCCACATCTGCTCCCCATTCCTTCTATGGCTCCTCATTGCCCTAGGGAGAAGCACCCAGTTGGGCTGCCCTCCGGTTTGGCTGGAACCAAAGGTCGCAGCCTGGAGGCCACATCTGCCCGGCCCGTGGGTTTTCTCTGACCTCCTTATCCCCAGTTTTCTTATTTAAAACAAAATTAGTCTCCGACATTTACAAAACAAGCTCTTAGGTTTAACAAAACAAAAAATTTTTCAAAGATTAAAGCTGCCCCTCTAGATGAGACGAGTGCCCCCCAGCTGACTACGACCCAACCCCCACTTGCAGCCTGGCCCCTGGGGCACCCAAGTCTGAAACTATAGTAGCAGCAATTGCTCTGACAATGACGGGAGAGGCCCCAGCCCTCCCAGCCCTCCAGGAAGGG
>NW_011900790.1:0-1298 GCF_000151845.1 Pteropus vampyrus | reverse complement strand
AAAGAATGAGGGTGTCATCTCCCATGGCGATAGATGTGGCACAGCCCTCCACAGTTTATAAATCCCTCTTCCCAGCTCAGAATCTCCCTTCTCCTTCCAACACCCTTGCAAGGAGTGGATCATCCCTTCCTCGTACCAGTCGGATACACGCCCAGGGAGGGTGAGGAACTCGCCCAAGGGCACGCAGCCAGTTGGGAGGAAGGGGCCCTAGGGTTCCCCTCGTTCACCCCCTCAGGCTTAGCCAAGCTCGGTGCTCTGAGCAGAGCAGCCTGCCAGCCCTTCCCCGCCCACGCCGCACCCGGCCACGGCCACTTAGCGCTGTCTGCTGACCTCTGGAGCCCTCGGCCTCCACGCCTGCCCGGTCCTCCTTGGCGGCAGCGGCCAGCTGGGCCTGGGTGGCCAGCGCTCCGGACAGGGCCAGCAACCCCGTGGCACTGCCACCCACCAGCCCCGCAGGGCGAGGGGTGAGGGGCACAGGGGGGGCGTGATGCGACAGTGGCTGGAGCTGCTGCTGCTAGAGAGGAGAGAGGGTGGGCGGGGGGCAGGCGGTGCCCCCCAGCGACACCCCCCGCCCAAGAGGTCTGGAGACTGGGGACAGGGTCCGGGCGCAGGGGTCGTCCCTGAGGTCTCCAGGGCAGCCAGAACCCAAGCCAGCTGGCCACCTAGCATCCCCAGCTTTGGCACCTACTGGGTGCAGGGACCTGGGGCGGGGTCTCCCCCCTCCCCAGGGCAGGGGCCAGGATGACTCACCCCGATGAGGCTGTTCAGTTCCCCCACGGTCACCTGCTTGGCACGCTCCACGGCTTGTAGCACCTGCTGCTGATGCTGGGAGGCGGGGGGTACGGAAAAGGGGGTGCTCAGGGGCGAGCCCCCACCTGCGCAGGCATGGCCGCTGGGACCCACCCTCACCCTTGCCCCGGCACTTGCTGTTCCTTTTTCCTTTCCCTCTCTCCCTCACTCCCTTTTAAATTGTAAAACAGAAAAACAAAGCAGTTAAAACGTGTAATTATAAATCAGGGTTTATAAGTCAGGGTCCCCCCTCGGCACTGCTGACATCAGGGCCAGGTCACTCCCTGCGGGCCGTCCCGGGCACTGTGGGGTGTCGAGCAGCATCCCTGGCCCCACTCGCTCGATGCCGGGAGCGCCCCCCAGTCATGACAACCATAGATGTCCTCGGGCAGGGTCACTGCCGGGGAAGAGCCACAGTATAAATCAGCACCCACGTACCAACCACCCAGGTCAGAAAATGTAGACTGGAGCCCCACCCCAACGACCTCCCTCCGGCCCCAGCCCCCCCA
>NW_011900789.1:3687-6434 GCF_000151845.1 Pteropus vampyrus | reverse complement strand
ATGAAAATGGCTTCATTTAGATTTTAGGAGCTTTTTACCAAGAAAAAGACTTTAGGAAGAAAAGGCTTGAAGGAGAGAGATATGAGTTTTGGATTTATTAAAATCCATGATATATTCAGGTGAGCAAACAAAAAAATTTGTAATCCCTCACAATTATATTGTCCACATTATAATTAACCTTTCAAACATTTTCTCCTGGATTATAATCAATAGTTTCTAAAGTCTCTCAAATTTTCAATTAGCAGGGTTTGAGTTAATTAGATTTTATGACAGATACATTATACAAGTTCTAATTTTTGTCTCTGACACATAAAAATTTCAAGATTTTTATCATTCAGATGTAGTACAGTTATGACTTAAAATCTCAACCTTAAAAATAAAAATAAAATTGCAACTTTTCATAGTGCACTTAAAGTGTATTTGTAAATCTTATCATTTGTTTGTTTGTTTATTTGTTTTGAGGGGAGGTATTATTTCTCTGTCCATTGTGTTGAAGGGGTTGGCGGAAACTGCACTTGTTATCAGAATGTCTGTTGTTTTTGCTGTTTCTAGCAGTAACCAGCAGGTGGTATCAAACAATTTCACATTTCTGTTCTATTGCAGACTTTGTGTGTGTTTGGTTTCTAAGACTTCTCCTTCCTAACTTCCACCCCACATTATAAATGCTCACACACAAGCATTGCATGGGAATAAAGGTCTAAATGAGGATTTTATTTTATTATTCTGATTTCAATCTGTTTTGATTTTGCTTTCAGAGTGATATTTTTCTTTCACATGTGCTGAGGTTTCTTTTTACAATAGAGATACTGCTTTATATGCAATAACTCATTGTTGCTCTAACAACACTATATGGGAAAACACTACTTGTAATCTTCACCTCACAAATGAGGAAACTATGGTACAAAGAGGTTAGGGAAACCTCAAGTTTGTAAAGATTAGAACACAGGAACCTGGCCTTGGAGCCCACAGTGTCAATCTCTGCTGAAATCGCTTCCCCTGATTTGATTGTCTTCTTTCATTGCATGTTTTCACTCAAAACCTGCCATTCCTTTACTTTGACACCATTTGCTCAGCTGCAAATGGTGTCAAAGTAAAGGAATGGCAGGTTTTTGACACCTATACCCTGAAATAAGAGATATTGTGGAGACTAAAACTAGAAGATAAAAGAGCTGTGTGTTAGATGGGGAATGCTCACATATATTCCACATATGCATAGAATTTTTGTGCTAAAAACACCTTGAGAAACTTGCCTTTATTTTACTGAAAAACAAACATAAATGTCCCAAAAAAGCATTGGGTTATAGCAGTCCCACAGAGGTGATAAAGGAAGAAACGGTCTGTTAAAGAAATGATGTGGAGATCCTACTAAGTATAAAAAAATGCCCATCATTGGGAGACAGGCATGTCGGAGGTTTGTGGGCTTTCCAGTTAAGTGCACCTCTTTACTAATGCCTAGCTCTTCGATTTACAGTGTAAGGGGACCAGGCTACACTGTCTACGGCCATGCTACCCCAAACAAGCCCGATCTCGTCTGATCTCAGAAGCTAAGCAGGGTCGAGCCTAGTTAGTACTTGGATGGGAGACCACCTAGGAAGACCAGGTGCTGTAGGAATAAAAAATGAAAAAATAAGGGATCGTAAGCTGACAAGGTCCTTGCAATCTGTGAGGTCAATCAAGGATTGCCTCGCCTAAAAGAAAAAATTAAAAAAGAAAAGAAAAGAAAAGAAAAGCTTGCTGCTTCAAGTGAAAAGAGAAAAGGGAAGGGAGGGAGGGAGGGAAAGAAGAAAGGAACTTATAGTCAGTGTTAACAATGTTATTGTTAAGTTACCAAAACCAGGTAAAAGAACATAAAATTCAGATATGAAGAAGATTTGAATATGGTGAAAAATAATCTCATAATAGATTCATACTGAAATTGCTATAACATTTTATTATTTAGATGACCACCAACAGTTCATGAGGACAACTAGATTATTTTTTTAAACCAACAGAAATTTAAAATGTTCCTTAAAATTAGTGTATTACATTTTGCAAGGTTTGGGTTTTAGTTGCTTGTTTTATTTTCTATAGATTCTAACCTTCATTATGAAAGAAATTATATCCTTACAATGCTAAGCAATTCAGAATTAATTTCATACTTAGGTAATTATGTATAAAATGAGGAACTTCTTAATCGTAGTTCCATTGCAATCACTGTTGTGGATGATTGGTCAGTTGTCTACCATGATTCAAATAAATGATGAACAAATTAATATGAGGCTTTCTGTAGAATTTTTAAAAAATCATGTTAATGGCAATAGGTCAACTTAAAGTGTTGACTTCAGTCTCACAGTCTTTTTAACCTCAATAATACTTAAGAAGAAAAAAAATAGAAAGAATTCATACAAATAAAAATGAAAACTGAAAGGATTTCAGGGATTTTTTTTTTTTAGTAGGTTTTGCGTGCGTGTGTGTGTGTGTGTGTGTGTGTGTGTGTGTGGATAAAAGTGGCACTGAAAGTTGCTTTGAAAAAAAGAAAAACAAAAACAAAAACAAAACTACTTCTGGTGCTCTCCTGATAGTATCTGTTGATGTTTTTGGTTCATATCTCTTCTTCTACAGGTGTAACAACTGTTCTAACAATGACAACTCTAAGCATCAGTGCCCGGAATTCTCTCCCCAAAGTGGCTTATGCAACTGCCATGGACTGGTTTATTGCTGTTTGTTATGCATTTGTGTTCTCTGCCCTAATTGAATTTGCAACTGTT
>NW_011900789.1:0-1547 GCF_000151845.1 Pteropus vampyrus | reverse complement strand
GTTTTAGTTTTTCTTAGATTTAATTTTTAAATGGAAAATAATATTTTTTCTAGAAATACAGAGTTTTAATCCACAGACCATTGGCTTGTGGAATCCTGTGCTTTTGAAGTTAGTAAACATGAGTAAATGCAGTTAAATTATCTGTCATTTCGAAGAGCATGTAAAACGTTCTTGAAAATTTCTTAACTGGCAAGTGTTAATTTGCCTCATAAGAATAATCATTGCAACATACATATTAATGTTATATGTTTGAAAAAAAATATGTATTTAACAGACACTTTACACGTAGATTGTGTTCTGACAATCTTTAAAGTCAAATAAATAAATCCCCTCAATTCATATTTAAGTTACATTTGACTCCTCTATTAGAAGACAGAGCCTACCTTGCCCTGTGATCTTGAACACAATTTTATGTTACTTTTAGCCTCAGGTGTGAAATTAGACAACAAAACCTTATCATTTTAAAAATGTAGTGTTTGATCAAATGATCCAGATTTTATTTCCTTCCATA
Source organism: Pteropus vampyrus (assembly GCF_000151845.1). Classification (NCBI taxonomy): domain Eukaryota; kingdom Metazoa; phylum Chordata; class Mammalia; order Chiroptera; family Pteropodidae; genus Pteropus; species Pteropus vampyrus. The sequence continues at coordinate 1,036 of NW_011900789.1, read as the reverse complement.
TGCAAAAGTATCTACTTATATGCAACTGCTAAATTCTTCTAAAACCTTCCCTTATGCCCAGTTCTTTCACTTGCCCAAGACTAATTATTTAACTCCAGCTCTTGATTCCTTTCCTTCTTGTTCCTTTCTCAACATTGATCCATTGGTTATTCTCTTCTCTTATTTTCATCTCCTTTTCAATTGCCTCCTTCCTTTCATTTTCTGAAGATGCTGAATATGCTTAAATTACCGTAAAAACAAAAACCCTCTCTTCAGATCTAATGTCACCCATTCCCCCATCATGAGATTCTGCCTTATTTTCTCCATTTGACCTTTTTGAAAGCATTGCTTACAGTGTTGTGTTCTCATTTTTAATTTAATTCTCAATCCATTGTAATCTGGTTTCCTTTCTATTTATTTTCCTGTAACAGAAAGGTACCAATAACCTTCACATTTTCAGATCAGATAATAATTTTCAATTTTTCTCAATGGGTTCCCTTTGAATTCATTGAATACTGTTAGATTCCAGAACTTCGTATCAGGCCCAAGTCAGCAACTTTTTCTCTTCCTCTTTAAAATAAGACTTAGAATATCAGCTTTCTTCATTCAAGTTCTGGCAGCTGCCACTATTCATTCTATTCTTTGAGATTCTCTGCCAGAGTTCAGAGTGGATCCATTTTCCTTTGCATCTGCTCTTGTTTATTCCCACAGACAGTCATTTGGCTTTATTTTATGTTGTTTTTATTTTTATTATTTACTATATGTTCTCACTTTAAGGATTTTACTGAAAATATCTATAGGATTGTCTGCAGCACTAAGCACATTGCCTACCCATTTACTGTCCCCAAGTAGATAATCCCTACTCATTCTAAATACAAATATCAATATCCTCAGGAAATTTCTGAATTCTTGCCCCCCCTCCAAATGATTAGATCCCTTTGTAAATTTGTTTAATACCCTCTTCTTTTACATTAGAGACTCATCACAGTTTATAATTGCATATTCATGTCTTAACTTCTTCACCGATCATAATATCAATGGCCATATTTATTTTAAT
>NW_011900788.1:3869-6563 GCF_000151845.1 Pteropus vampyrus | reverse complement strand
TACCGTATTTTATTTATTCATGCAAGATAATGAACATTTGGGTTGTTTCAGCTTTTTGGTTATTGTTAATAATGATAATATGAGCATTTGTGTGCAGGATTTTATGCATACATATGTTTTCAATTAAGTTGGTTATACATCTAGGAGTAAAATTGCTGAGTCACATGGTAACTCTATGTTTAATATTTTGAGGAATAGTCAAATAGTTTTCCAAAATGAACTGAACCAAGTTACATTCCCACCATCAATATATGAAGTTTCAGTTTCCACATCTTCCCCAACACTTGTCTTTTTTTATTTCAGCCTTGTTAGTGGGGGATAAATTGTATCTAACTGTGGTTTTGATTTGCATTTCCCAAATGACAAATCATGTTGGACATGTTGTCATGTCTTTATTGGCCATTTGTATGTTTTCTTTGGAGAAATATCTACTCAAATCCTTTGCCCAATTTTTAATAGGATTATTTGTCTTTTTATTGTTGAGTTGTTCTTCCTTTATTTATTTTTATTTTTATTTTTTTAAGTGGGAAAGTGCATTGTTTTTTCTTCTAATTTTTTAAAATTCTTTAATGTCACCACATATTTGATCCCTTTTACCTCATCTAGTCTATTGTCCATGTCTATGAGCCTCTGTTTATTGGTCCTGTTCGTTTATTGCTTTGGGGTTTATTTTTAAATAAACGTTTAAATTAAAGTATACTATACATAAGAAAGTAGCCAAATCATAGGTTTTCAGCATGATGAATTATGACAAAGTGAATGCACCTGAGCACATGCAAAACAGATCATGAAACAGAATGTTACTTGCACTCCACAAGCTTCCTTCACGGCTCCTCTCAGCCTCCACACCCTCCCTCCTCCTCCAGACCTACCACTATTCAGACATGTCACTCCATTGATTACTTTTGCCTGTTTTTGGAACACATAAACAGAATCATACTGTATGTGTTCTTCTGTGACTGGTTGTTTTCAACACTGTTTTGGGGGTATTCAATTATGTTATTTACATAACACAATTATGTAACATAATAGCTTGGTCCTACTCATTGCCATATAGTATTTCATTGTTTATTTATCCACTCCACTGTTAATAGCTAGTTCATTTGTTTAAAGTTTTTGGTTATTCCACATTTAATCATATTTTGTATCTTCTATTTAAATTATATATTGAGCAACCATTGTTAGATTTGCTCCTAAATTTTTTGGGTTTTTTAATACCATTGTAAATGATATTGTTTTCTAATTTTTGTTTTATAATTATTACTGGTATGTAAAAAAAATAATTTACATCAAAATATTGACCAGCTATCTGTCTAAGTTTATTTCTTAATCTAATAGTTAATATATGGATTCACTGAGACTTTTTATTATTGTGACTATGAATAAAAGTGGTTTTATTTCTTCCTTTCTAATTCTTACACCTAGGCTGTCTAGAACATTGTTGAGCAGAAGTGACAGTAATTGGCATTCTTGTCTTGTTCCTTATACCACAGAGAATGCTTTCAACACTTAATCATGATATTTGCTGTAGCTTTTTTATAGCTACCTCTTATTAGATTAAGACAATTCTCTCCTTGTAATCTGAGTTGCTAAAAGGTTTTTTTGGGAAGAAGGGCATGTTGCATTCATTAAATGCTTTCTCTGCATTTATAGAAATTATATTAATTTTTCTCCTTTATCCTGTTAATGTGGTAAATAACATTGATTTGATATCCAAATGTTAGTCCTTGCACTCCTAGAATAAGCACAACTTGTTCAAGTGATTTAATTGTCATTGAATTTAGTTTACTAGGATGTTTTGCATCAGCATTTCAAAGAGGTTGCTTTGTAATCCTCCTTCCCTGTAATGGCTTTGTTGGGTATTGATATCGAGGTTACATTGTCTTCATAAAATAAGATGGGAAGTGTTCTCTCTTTTTTTTTATTCTCTAGAATAGTTTATGTATGACTGACAAAACCTTTTTCTTCACATGTTTACCAAATTCACTAAAGAAGCCATCTGAGTGTGCAGTTTTTTTTTTAATAATTTTTAATTTTTCAATTACAGTGGCATATAATGTTATATTAGTTTCAGGTGTACAACACAGTGATTAGATCTATATAACTTATGAAGTGATCACTCCGATAAATTTAGTACCCATCTGACACCATACATAGTTATTACAATATTAGCGACAGTTCTTATGCTACACTTTACATCCCCATGACTATTCTGTAACTACCAATTTGTACTTTTTTTTTAAGTATATTGGGGTAACATTGGTTAATACAATAATGTAATTTTCAGGTGTACATTATCATTTGACATCTGTATATTCTATTGTGTGTTTACCACCTAAAGTCCAGTTTCTTTCAGCTACCATATATTTGATACCCTTTACCCACTTAATCGTCCTTCTCCTCCCTCTATATTTGACCCCCTTTACCCCGTGTACCTCCCGCTCCTCCCCCAAGCTCTAACCTCTGGTAACCACTAGTCCGTTATCCATGTCCATGAGTCTCTGTTTGTTTGTCCTATTCAGTTGTTGCATTTAGGTTTATATGCTACACATAAGTGATATCATGTGATTTTCAACTTTTTCAGTCTGGCTTATTTCTCTTAGCATGATTATCTCGAGGTCCATTCATGTTGTCACAAATGGCAGTATTTCATCTCTTCTTATGGCTGAGTAATATTCCATTGTATATATGTAC
>NW_011900788.1:0-429 GCF_000151845.1 Pteropus vampyrus | reverse complement strand
TCTATATAGAGAATCATGTCATCTGCAAATAGTGACAGTTTGATTTCTTTGTTCCCTATTTGGATGCCTTTTCTGTCTTTCTCTTGCCTAATTGCGCTTCCTAGGACCTCCAATGTTATATTGAATAACAGTGGCAATAGTGGACAGCCTTGGCTTGTTCCTGATCTTAGAGGGAAGGTTTTGTTTTTAACCACTAATTATAATGTTGGCTGAGAGTCTGTCATAGATGGCCTTCATTATGTTAAGGTACTTTCCTTCTGTACCGATTTTGTTAAGTGTTTTGATCATAAAGGGATGCTGTATCTTGTCAACGGCTTTTTCTGCATCTATTGATATATAATCATATGATTCTTATTTTTTAATTTGTTTATGTGGTGTATCAAATTAATTGATTTGAGTATGTTGAACCATCCCTGTGCCCCTAGGATG
>NW_011900787.1:2782-3570 GCF_000151845.1 Pteropus vampyrus | reverse complement strand
CCTCTGGCTGTGAAAACCAGCGGAGGTCGTGGCTGAGTCAGGAGAAGGCTGAGGAGTCCCAGGTGTCCTCTTAAGGGGTCTGCGTGCAGACTTACCGCCGACAGACTCGCTTGCTCTGAGCTGCAGTGCTGGGGTGCCAGGGGGGTGCCAGGGACACACGAGGAGGGACCGAGTTGTCTGGCTTCAGGCTGAGGGCTGGAGGGGCAGCTTCTTCCCAGACAGAAGGAGTGGCAGAATCTTCTGTTCTTTTGTTGAGCACTACCCCTGCTCACACATACCCAGCATGCAGACACAGGCGGCCACCATATTGAGTCCATCAACCTGACTATCACAGGTAGCCCCACCCAGGTGATTCCCTGAGCCCCCGCCCCTCCCAATGTGCAGGCCACTCAAGCTGCCTCCAGTGGCTTTTCCACATAAATGGACTGTCTTGGCTCATGCCGCGGACTTTCCTAAAATCTCTCAAAGGTTCACAAACCTTAAACAAACAGCATCTGGCCTCAGCATGCCCCGTACCTCTTGCCGAGCATTCCAAAGCCTGGCGCTAGTGGCAGCCAGCATCGGTTCTTGGCTTGGCCTCTCCCAGGCACCTCCAAGACCAGCACAAGTGGAAGCCATCTACGGATTGCTTGATGGTTCCTGCCAGGTGGCCCCAGGCAGGGCACAGGCTGTGGCTGAACTTGGCCTGTGACAGGGTCCCTCCCAGGAGGCCGTAGCCTGCACGCTTGGTGGCCAGCTTCAACTGGAGGCAGAGCACCACCCAGGGCTGCATCCAGGGATGACACACC
>NW_011900787.1:0-886 GCF_000151845.1 Pteropus vampyrus | reverse complement strand
CCGTGACACGCCCACCCCGGATTTCGAATGGTGAGCTGGTGACACAAAGTGTGACCCTCAACGATGCTTCCATGTTCACCGTGACGGTTGTAGTAACTGAAGGAAAAAGACATGTTCAACAATTGGCAGAATCTCCACCTTAGATCCCTAATAAATGGATTAATAACCTACTAAATCAACAGCATTGCGGCATTGTTGGGCACGCCATACGTGTCAGCGTCACCAGCGATGTCCTGAAATATGCAATGGGGATCCTCACCTAGTCCCCTCTCGTGCATCGCTTGGCTGGCGCAGAGCACAAGGCCCCGGAGAAGGGTGGTGACACTGCAAGCTTAAGCCAGGAGTGTCATTTCAAGCAAGGGTCTTTACTCTAGCAAATCGACAGAGCTCCAAACACAGAAAACAGGTTTTATCCAATAAGAGATGAGACCAGGATGGTTGTTCTTCGTGTCTTGGGACAACAGTATGTCCCCCCTGTCTCGTCTCCAGTTAAATTAGTTCTTCATTTTTGCAGGAGACAGGATCACCTTCCCACCGCACAGGATGTGGCACTGGGCCGCCACTGCAATGACAACATTCTGAGGGGACCGACCGCAGGGGCCACTATTCCCTGGATTCTCGGCAAGATGTTGTGTCTCCAGACGGCGGGAGGCGAGTTCAGTAAGATGCAGGAGCCTGCGCCCGCTCAGACCCCTGGGGTCTGGCGCCCGGGGACGCCGAGGTGCTGTGTGCAAACAGAGGCTCTATGCTTTGCCGTTTGTTCGCCACCTTCTCCTCCGGGGTCCTTGTGGTACCACCAGGCAGGGCAGCAGGTGTGTGGTGCTGGCTGAGGGGGCTGCTCCTGCCACCGAGGGGCACGGGCTGGCTGCCACATGCGGGCAGGGCG
>NW_011900786.1:5062-5467 GCF_000151845.1 Pteropus vampyrus | reverse complement strand
CTGTCCACCACACTTCTTATCCTTCAGTCTGAATGCCTGTCCACTACTTGTCTACTGTGGTGGGTGGGTCTGACCTCTGGATCCTGGCAAGCTGTGTTTCCAACAAGCTAACAGACAGGCAGAAAGACATGTAGCAGAAATTCAGAACAAGAGCTAGAAGGGAAAGACAGCACAACACGAATACATAAATGCATGTGTATGTGTCCTTGTAATATGTGCATGTGTGTGCATGTAGGCATGTGTCACAGTGTATGTGTGTCTGTGTGTCTATGTGTCTGTGTGTCATAGTGGGAGGGGCAGGAAACCCTGCCCCACTGTGACACAGTCCTCTGACGCTTCTGTTCACAGTCTCACTTTTACTGCTGCCTAAGCCCCCCACTCTGAGTCCACACTCCAAAGTGTCAA
>NW_011900786.1:0-1352 GCF_000151845.1 Pteropus vampyrus | reverse complement strand
TCCCTCACACCCTCTCTGGAGGGTCCACCATGATTTGAGAGAGGAAGCCTAAGATTCTATTCATATAATACATGAAAAATAAGTGTAATCATCACTCCGTCAAGTCACCATTCTTCTCTAAGCCTCAATTGTTAAAATAAAAATAAAAATAGCTCTTCTGTCTGGCATTATGTTAAAATAATGCAATGTTCAATAAATGTGAACATAATTATTTTGCCTCAGATTTGTTCAGCAGTTCACAGTTTGCAAAGACCTTCACCTTTATTATCTCACAGAAATCACACAACAATCCTATAAAGTGGTCAGAACCACCATCACCACCATTTGGCTGATGAAGGAGCTGGAGTGAAGTGGTTTTCTCAGGGTTCCACCACTAATAACATGGAGTGGGGCTTAAACCCATGACTTAGAACTCTTGGTCGAGTGGTCTTTCCAAACTATCGTCTAGAAGTTAAGGTAAAAGATAATTCTGAAGGAGCACACAAGAATAGACATCAAGAGAAACTAGTGTGTTTGATGCAGGAAGGGCAGATAGAGCCCAAGAGAAATCCTCAATATAGGTTCTGCTGGGCTGAACCCACAGTGAGCAGAAGTATGGGGTAGAATAGACAATAAAAACAATCAAAGTAATAATAGGCCCCCCCACCTTTTTTTTTTTTTTTTGAGCTTTTCTCTGTCGGACACTGTTCAGAGTGTTCACATTGGAAAATCCCATGTAATGTTCAAAACAATCTTATCAGATAAATGCTTCTATCAGTTAGGATGTTTAAAGTTGCAAGTAATAATATTTTGTAAGAAACCAAAATTGATTTAAATGCTTACAGGTGCCTCCAGCCAAGATGGCACTCAAAGTTCATGCTCTGGGCTCTCCCTCTGATCCCAACACATGGCACTCATAGATAAAATATAAATAGTGAGAATTCAAAAGACATAGCCACTTTCAAAAGCAAGGTAAACATTTTTCTGCACTAGATATGATAGATAAAGCAAAGAGAAAAGCCAGGCTGAGTTGCAGGTTTGCTGGGATTGGGGCCAAGAGGCAGGCAGAGGTGTCTGGGAGCTCTATACTGTTGAGTACAAGGGACTGAAAATGCCACACATGAGGTAAAGATTCTGGTCCAAACTCACCAGGCCTGGCATAGAGTTGGTACAGGAGTTAAAAACAAACAGCAATGTACCCCAGCCCAGGGTTGGGTTTGTTTGAAGCTCTGTGATTAGGAAGGTGAGAGTAGGGAGGTTCAGCTTTCTAGGCAGGACCTGGGAACTGCATCCTCCTCCATTTCCTCAAAGAACTGAAGCCTTAACTGTCCAAATGTGACCAAGTCCTTAGATGGGGGCCTCAGTGACTGGAT
>NW_011900785.1:4210-4510 GCF_000151845.1 Pteropus vampyrus | reverse complement strand
GTAAATTAAATACACGCACACGTAAATAATGCTGGGAGGGGGGTGTCTTAGTTCAGGTTGCTGTAACAAAATACCAGAGACCAGGGGGCTTACACAATAGACATTTATTTCTCATGGTTCAGGAGGCTGGAAGCCCAAGGTCAAGGTGCTGAGAGATTCGTGTCTGGTGAGAGCCAGCTTCCTGGCGTGTAGGGGACATCTCACTGTGTCCTCACATGGCTGTCCCTTGATCTTTCTCTCTTCCTCTTCGTTTAAGGGCACACACATCCTGATAGTCTCTCTCATGACCTCATCTAAATC
>NW_011900785.1:0-2109 GCF_000151845.1 Pteropus vampyrus | reverse complement strand
GCCTTGTCCCTGCCAACCCCTGAGTTGGTTCTGGGACCCATCCATGGAACGCTAAGTCCTCCGAGATCACAGAATAAAAACCAGTGGGCCGGAGCGGGGCTGCTCAAGGTTCCTACCGTGCTGTCAGAAATATATTTATCTGGCGACGCGGAGCAGACCCACATGCACAAACAGATGGAAGTTTTACTAAAGAATACTTTTCATGACAGGATATGCACTCTATTTTCAAGTCTACTTTCTTCTGTTTCTCTTTTAAAAAGCCACTGGAAGAACACTTAACTAATTAAAAAAAACCCAGTCTGCAAACATTAGCCTATTGACAATTTATAGGTCGTTAATAAAGCTGGGGTCCTGTTAGGGGATGAGAGAGGCCAGGAGATACTGTCCCCAAGGTGGACGGACCCACCTCATCACCAGAGTAAATAAATTCTCTGCACATCTTTGCTATTAAAACACCCGTACTCCAAGAGGCAGGGAGACAAGCAAGTCAAATACTGTTTTCTTTTTCCTAGGAACCTGTACTTGGCACCAATACCTAATCTCGGGGCGATCTAGAGCAAAGGGTGATGACAGCAGGGTGGGTACACCTGGCTGGGTTAAAACCAACACAGCAAAAACACAAGAGAAACAAAGATTTCTCCCTCCCTCTGTATGATCTTTGGGTCACACCCATGCCACCCAGATGGCTGACCTCCTCTATTTCTAGGAGGCTCACTGAGAATCGGTTTTGTTTTAGATTTTATAAACATCGCCCTTTTCCAAGAACCCATGGCCGTGCAGAGTAATGGCCCCCTAAGTCCCACAGTGGTAGTGAATCTGCACAGTGTTACAGGCTTTTGGCCATGGGGGTATTCTGAGGGAGCCGACCAGGAAGCTGGCCTCTTGAACACCTTCCAGCCATCGATGACTGGTAGGTTAGAGCTGGTATGCAAAACTGTCACATGGGGAAAATACATGTTATGATGATGCACTGAACACCAGGATATGAAATAGCAGACTAAGCAAGCAAGCAAACAGAAAACCTGAATAAAGCACCTCAGCGTCAACGGGGGCTGCCAGCATAACGTGGTGTTTTCAAGTTCTCTGCGATGAACATGTACTTCTTTTGTAATCTGGGGATGAAATAACTTTAAAAGCCTGTCCACATTATAAAGGATGGTTAAGGAGCAGCAAATAAATTTAATCGCTAGCTTACTTCCCGGTGTTCATGCCAGCTTGACCAGACAGAAACTGAAAATGTCAAGATATATAGTCTTGATGTGCAGCCCTTGACTTCCAGGGGCCTTGGCAGTTACTCCTTTTGGACATGTCACTGCGGAGGCCCCCGAAATACCTGGCAGTGTGGAGTGCAGGGAGGAAGGGCTCCTGGAGGAGAGAGTGCTCTGGATTTTTGTTTTCTTTTTCCAAGCATCATCCTCAAAATTATTCAAGACAGAATCAGTAAACTTGGTTCTAGACTTGGCTCTGATCGCAGGCTTCTCTTCCCTCCCTCCGCCTCCCCTCCTCTCCCCTCCCCCCCCTCCCCTCCCCTTTCTTCCTCTTCCCTTCCCTTCCCTGGGCCTCAGTTTCCCATTTGTACAATAAACAGATTGGACTTTCTGATGGCTAAAGTCTGTTCTGGCTCCACTTTCTAAGAGCTAAAGGGACCAGCATTCAGGTTTAAGGGCTGCTGGGTCTGATAAATCTAGGGCAAGAGAGAATAAGACTTTCAGCTCCTCAGCCCAAGTAAACAACACTGGATAGGAGGCGAGGGCCGCCCCAGCACTTCTGAGATACAGGTTGGGGCTCTGGGGAGGGAGATGTCTGGAGGGAAAGGGGCTTCCTCCTAATACTATCTGGCCCTATCTACTTAGGTCGAGATCCTCTGTGACAAGTCTCCAACGTGTGAAAGCCGTTCACAGGTCCCAGAGCTGACCTTTCACTAGTCAAGCTTCCTCAAAGTGAAAGCCAGAAGCCACCCAAGAGGGCAATTCTTCTCTGGCCGCCCTCCCCGGCTGGCGCGGGTCCCGCCCACCCCGCTCCGGCCCCGCCCCTGCTCCGCCCCCCTCACTCCGGCAGCGCCTAGGTTCCCAGCGCCCGCACCACCGGCGCTGCGAGGAGGGACCTGGC
>NW_011900784.1:3637-5504 GCF_000151845.1 Pteropus vampyrus | reverse complement strand
TCTCGAGTGGCTGAGTGAGATGGAGGCTGCAGCAGCGGCAGAAGTAGAAGCCTCTTAAAGGGGCTGCTGCGTCCACAAGCAGATTTTCGCAGTGATAAATCTGCTTGCTCTGAGCACTGGTGCCAATTCAGTGGTACACGGGGGGCACCAGAGACTTACAGGGAGACGTTGTCAGAGTGAGGGCCAAAGTGAGACTCACTCTATACAGAAGTGCTGGTGGTATCCATTGTTTCCATTTGAGCCCTCCCCCATACCAGTGTGTGGACATAGCGCCACCATAGCCACGAGGTCACCAAACTGGATACAGAGGTACTCCGTCCAGATTCCCTGAAACCCCACCTCCCCCAACGCAGGCCTGCCTTCCCCCAAGCCACATCCAGGTATGTCCTCAGCGAGTGAGGTGCCCCTTGCTGAGCAGCCTAGACTCACACTGGTGGCAGCTGGCTTCGGTTTCTGGTGTGGCCTTTTGAAGCAACTATAAGCACAGCATCTGTGGATTGTTTCCTGAATCATATCAGGTGGCCCCGGAGGGGTAGAGGCTTGGGCTAAGTCTGACCTGCAGCTGAACCCCTCTCAGGACTGTGCCACTGGACACCTACTACACAAATCCACACTAATAAAACCAGGAGACTCAGGAGCTTTGCTTAGTACATAGAAACAGACACAGAAAGGCAGCCAAAATGGGAAGACAAGGAAGCAGAAACCATATGACAGAACAGAACAGAGACTCATATAATAGAGTCAAGTAATCTAACAGATACGGAGTCCAAAACACTGGTTATAAAGATGCTCAATGAACTTTGGGGAAGTGTAGATAAATTCAGCAAAGAGGTAAAAAACAAAAATGGAAATGGAAATTATAAAAGAGAACCAGTCTGGAATGAAGAACACATTATCTGAGATGAGAAGTATATTAAATGGAATAAACAAAGGAACAAAGTGAAAAAAGAAAAGGATCTAACACCCTATCTAGAGGATGGGAAAGCCAAGGACACGCAATCAGAATGGCAAGAGATAAGATGCCAAGGCTATAAAAATAATTTAAGGAGCATATGGGACACTATTAAGGGTCCAGATATCTGTCTAATCGGCGTACATGAAGAAAATCAAGATGTTGAACAGCTGTTTAAAGAAATAATGATGGAAAACTTCCCTAACCTGTGCAGGATATGGACATAAAATCTCAGGAAGCTCAGAAAATTCCAAAAACCAGGGATCCAAAGAGGCCTACACCAAGATACATCATAATTAAAATGCCAAAGGTTAAATACAAGAAAAGAATATTAAAAGCAGCAAGAGAAAAACATAATTACTTATAGAGAAACAACCATAAGACTGGCAGCTGATTTCTCAAAAGAAACTATGCAGGGCAGAAAGGCTTTGCAAAAAATATTCAACAGGATGAAGACCCAAGATCTATAACCAAGGATACTTTATCCAGGAAAACTAGTATTTAGAGTTGAAAGACAAAGAGCTTCCCAGACAAAAATAAGCTAAAGGAATTTATCACCACCAAGCCAGTATTACAGGAAATGTTGGAGGGACTTAAGAAGAAAAAATACAAAAGACTCATTTCAGATTAAAAGACACACACAGACTAAAGGAAGGGGATGGAAAAAGGTATTGCTCTGATGGACCTAGAAGGTATTTAAGTCACAAAAAAGTAAACATTGTATGATTTCATTTATATGCAGAATTTAAAGAATACAAAGAACAAACTAATCAAAAACAGACTCGCAAATATAGTGGACAATTTGGTGATAGAGGGGAGGGGCGGTTAGAGGGCTGGGAGAATGGGGTGAAGGGTTAAAGAAGTACAAATTAGTAGCTGATGGATGGTCACGGGGATGGGAATGCAGTTAGCATT
>NW_011900784.1:0-2198 GCF_000151845.1 Pteropus vampyrus | reverse complement strand
ATAAACTTCATCATATTTTTACATTTATGAGATGAAGGGCAAAAGCAAGGGGAACATGCTCTAAATGGAGAATGAAAAGAAATTGGTAAGCGAGTTTAGGAATCACTGAAGGCAAATGTGACTTTTCCCAATGTTCCCTCCCAGCAGCTGGTTGGCTATGGACAATAATATACACTAATGGTCATTTCAGATTCATAAGTTGGATTTCTTTTAGTTTTGTAATAAATGCTATAGCATTGATAAACAGCCATTAATAACTTTTGGATTTCAGATATGGTTCTTCAGTTTGAACCTTCACAGAGCTTTTTTGATAATAAAATGTGTTAATACATGTAAAACACTAGAACAGTACCTAGTATATAAAAACTGTTTAAAAACAGAGCCTATCCAAACAGGAAATGAAGTCATCAAACTGTCACTATTTACAGATGACGTGATTCTCTATAGAGAAAACCCTAAAGAGTCCACAAGAACACTACTAGAAACAATAAGCAAATACAGTAAAGTCTCTGGTTACAAAATCGATGTTCAAAAATCCATAGCGTTTCTATACTAATAATGAAGTGTCAGAAAAAGAAGTAAAAAAAATAATTCCTTTTGCGATTGCACCAAAAAGGATAAAATACCTAGGAATTAATTTAACAAAACATGTGAAGGACCTATATAATGAAAACTATAAGATCCTATTAAAAGAAATTGAAGAAGATACAAAGAAATGGAAAGATATTCCGAGTTCTTGGGTTGCAGAATCAACTTAGTCAAAATGACCATATTACTCTAAAGCATTATACAGATTGAATGCAATCCCCATCAAAATCCCACCAGCATTTTTTAAAGAAACAGAACAAGAAATCATCAGATTTGTATGGAAGTACAAGAGACTCTGAATAGCCAAATCCATCCTGAGAAAAAAGAACCAGACTAGAGACATCATTCTGCCTGACTTCAAATTATACTACAAAGTGACAGTAATCAAAACAGCATGGTATTGGCAGAAAAACAGACACACGGACCAGTGGAACAGAATTGAGAGTCCAGAAGTAAACCCATATTTATATGGGTAAATAATTTTTGACAAAAAAGCCAAAAACATACAGTAGAGAAAGGAAAGCCTCTTCAATAAATGGTGCTGAGAAAACTGGAAGAACACCTGCAAAAGAATGAAGCTAGACTGTTGTCTATCACCACACACCAAAAGTAACTCAAAATGGATCACAGACCTGAATAGAAGACCTGAAACAGTAAATTGCATAGAAGAAAACATAGGAACTAAACTCAAGGACCTTGGACATAAAGAGGATTGTATGAATTTGACCTCAAAGGCAAGGGAAGTAAAAGCTAAAATAAATGAATGGAACTACATCAAACTAAAAAGCTTCTGCTCAGCAAAAGAAACTGTCAACAAGGTAAAGAGACAACCATCCAAATGGGAAAATATATTTGCAAGCAATGCTTCCGATAAGGGCCTAATATCCAAAATATACAAAGAACTCATACGACTCAATAACAACAAAACAAACAAACAATCCAATCAAAAAATCGTCAGAGGACCTGAACAGACACTTCTCTCTAGAGGACATACAAATGGCCAACAAATATATGAAAAGATGCTCAACATCACTAGCTATTTTGGAAATGCAAATCAAAACCACAACGAGATACCATCTCACATCTGTTAGAATAGCTATAATCAACAGGACAAGTAATAACAAGTGTTAAAGAGGATGTGGAGAAAAAGGAACCCTCATACACTGCCAGTGGGACCGTAAATTGGTACAGCCACTATAGAAAACAGTATAGAGATTCCTCAAAAAACTAAGAATGGATCTACCATATGATCCAGCAATCCTTCTACTGGATATTTACCCCAAAGATTCAAAAACCCATATCCGAAAAGATAATTGCACACTGATGTTCATAGCAGCATTGTTCACAGTGGCCAGGACACAGAAGCAACCGAAGTGTCCTACGACAGAAGATTAGCTAAGGAAGGTGTGGTACATATATACAATGGAATATTACTCAGCCATAAGAAGAGATGAAATACTGCCATTTATGACAATATAGATGGACCCTGAGATAATCATACTAAGCAAAATAATCCAGACAGAAAAAGTTGAAAATCAAATGATATCACTCACATGTGGAATATAAACCTAAAAGCAACAAATGAACAGGACACACAAACAGAGACTCAT
>NW_011900783.1:1410-2939 GCF_000151845.1 Pteropus vampyrus | reverse complement strand
ATGAAGGAAAAAGACGTCCAACGATGGGACATTGAGAAGCGATGCCGTCATCGCATTATCGGAAAGGCAGTGAGAGCTGTTTCTCCAAGCACTGCTTCCTGGCTTCGAGCTATATGCATTTTCCATGAACTGCCTCAGATCCTCTTCTCCAAAACCTGTGGCCCCAGGATACAGCCAACTTCCGGTGTTACCCACCAGTCCTTGAACATACCCTTCGAAGCCTCTGAGCTCCTGTACCTGCTGTTCCCTCTGCCCGTGAGGCCCTTCCTCTCTCAGCTCCCTGCCCCGAAACCTTCTTCAATGCCTCTTCTCCTGCAAGGGACACTGAATGTCCCTCGCGAAGTCTTCCCTGTGGCCACAGAGTCACGCATCCCTCGTGCCACGATGCGTCCAGACTTCTCTTCAGCCACTTGTCCCAAGCCATTGTAATTCCTTGTTTGCAAGTCTGTCTACCCACTCTAGGAGAACTGTCCCCAAGGTCACTTAACCGCATAAACTTTTTCACCACCCCGGCATGTAGCAAGCACAGTGCCAGGCCAGCGGGTACATGCTCAACAAATATTTGTTGAATAAATTAGCAAATGAATAAATTTCTCCCATGTAGATCTACAGATAAGAGCTTTTATTTTTTTTAAATACGAAACACATATCAATACTCTCTCCAGGTGCCAAAGTTTACAGGCCCACGACCCAGCACGCCTCAAGCCCAGGGCGGTCTGCCTGCAACTCACGTAAGCCAATTTCTCCACTCTCTACTTGGCCCAACAAAGAATCATTTTGCTTTTTGCTCTCTCTCACTTACAGTTTTCAGAAAATGAGTCTTGAAAGACCTCAAACAGGGGCGGGAGGTGCAGGCCTAGCTGTATTCACGTAAGGTTTAGGTCCTCAACCCAGGCAGGGTCATCCTGGCTTCTCATCCATCGATCCAATGAGAAGAGATTCTCCAGTAGCATCTCAGTCAGAGCAGCCCACTGCATGAGGCCACCTGGGCCTGAGTCAACAGGCTGGGGGACGGGCTGCTGATATGCAAAGCCAGGACAGCCGACCCTCCCTGCCTGCTGGGTCCAGAGGTGAGCGAACTCAGGTGCCTGCACCTGGTTGTCACCGTGCGGTCAGTGGGTTGTATCGTAGGCACCTTTCTGCTTGGGAGAGGCAGAAACCCCAGAGGGGGCTGACCACGACACTGAGCCGTCCAGCTGCTTCCCTGCCAGACAGCAGAGATCAAATCTCAGGAGACAACTGCAGGCTCCTGTGTCCTCTCCCCAGAGGGCTATGCACCCCCGCTCCGCACCCCCGCTCCCCACCCCGGATCGGCGGGCAGCCTCAGGGACCAGGGCAGCGGGCTGCTGTGTCAGCTCCATGGGGCACCTTCAGCATTAGCTGGCTCTAGAGAGCAAGTCAGTCATTTAGTTTCTTTGTGACCTGCCTGTGTGTCATGCCCCCAGCCCCAGCCCGACTTTACCCAAGGGACACCCCTTGGGCGGTGGGTTGTCATACACCTCAGTATCCCCTGGAGCTGAGCAGAAAAG
>NW_011900783.1:0-360 GCF_000151845.1 Pteropus vampyrus | reverse complement strand
CCACCTCCAGGGGTGAGATTCTCCAGACACATGTGTGTGCATGCACACGACACACACGGGCATGCACACGACACACACATACACACAACACACACATGCACATAATGCAAATGCACAACACATGCACACCCGTACGTGTAACACAGGTGCATCTCGTGGCACACAACACGTGTACTCACAACACATGTGCACGCATAACACACGTGCACATGTGCAACCCATGCACGTTCAACAAACACACACACGCACATACCACACACACATCCTTGGAAGGCGTGTTCTTTGTTAGTGGAAGGAAGACGTGGCAGAGACGTTTTTTTCATGTCTGATGACCACAGCTGTGCACACTCATTATTAAAC
>NW_011900782.1:3730-4793 GCF_000151845.1 Pteropus vampyrus | reverse complement strand
GGATCTCCATCGCTTAGTATAGAAAAGAGAATGTCAAATATCTCCTGAATAATGCCTTTGTAGTTATTACATGTTGACATGATTTTGCATGTATAGGATTAAATAAAATGTGCCATTAAAATTAGTCTTGCCTGTTTTTGTTTTTGCCTTTTTCGATTTTTTTTTTTTAATGTGGCTACTAGAAAATTTAAAACCACATATGCAGCTTGCATTGTATTTCTATTAGATAGCGCCGGTCTATTGTCTTGCTGAGTTCTGAGAAATGCCCATTGTTTCCCCGCATCCCGGGGACTTGCTTAGTGTCGTGCTTCAGAACCTGAGGGCTGCTACCTCTGGCTAAAACAACCCCCTCATTCGCAGTTCCCAGCGGGCAGGGCATTCTTGCCTGGCTTTCTGCCCATATGTGGTCTCTGCCTGCTACCGCCCAGCGCCCCAAGCTCTCAGCCTTACATACTCAAGGGGGGACTCCCCTAAGTTGGCCAGGATACCCCAGGACACCAAGTCTCCAGTGCCAGGTGGCCCCCTATAGTTTTGCTGTCACGTCTCCATGGTTTTGTTCATTCTGAAGCCCCTGCCTAGAAGTTCGGTCCCTCTTCTCTGCTCATGTGGGTCTTACTCATTCTTTAAAACCTAGATCAGAAAGTCACCTCCTCCGTGAAGACTTCCCAGACCTCTTCAGTGAACAAATCACTCTAAGCCATCATAGAACTTTGTCCCCAACTCAAACTATTTATCAGAATGTGCCCTGATAAAAAGTACTATGTATCAGGCCATTTCTACTGATATAAATCCTCAGAACAATCTCAGGAGGTGGTTACTCTGATTCTACCTGTTTTCTATATGAGAAACTGAGGTACAGAGAGATTAGGCATCTTGTCCGAGATTGCAGAGTTCATAGTAGAGGGAGTAGAATTCCATCCTAAGGGGTCCGGTTCCCTGGCCATGATCTCTCTGCTGCGCCTGATGACCCCCATCACGGCTAGCGCAATTCCTGGTACCTCCAAACCACGAGAGTCTTGAGAGCCGGGACCTGTTTATCCATCACTATAATCCCTGGCACCAG
>NW_011900782.1:0-345 GCF_000151845.1 Pteropus vampyrus | reverse complement strand
CCCAGCGAGGCCACAGGAGAAGAGTTTAAACCAGGAACAGCAGAGCTGGGACTGAGACCGGCGGCCCTGGCGGGGCAAAGCCCATGCACGTTCGCGTTCGGCCGACGTACGCACAGACGCCAGGCCCCTGGCGAGTGCCCTCCCCGTGTGAGCTGAGGCCCATGTGCGTGAACTGCACCTGAGTGCCGTGGACTGCAGATACCAGCGCCCCTTCGACCGCAGTAACGTGTTTTGTGTACATTAGATAAATGGCCGAGCGGGTCCGACTGGCCAGGACACGCCGGAGGAGGAGGGGACGCGACTCAGATCCAGGGACGCTGCCTCGGGGACAGAGGGAGCAAGCCC
>NW_011900781.1:5047-5363 GCF_000151845.1 Pteropus vampyrus | reverse complement strand
ACACAGGAACGCCTTCGACGAGTGTCTATGCGCTCCTCCCAAGGGCCAGGCCCTGGGCTAGGCACAGAGGGCCCGAAAGGAACAAAACTCCAGCCCTTGGCTGGAGGCAGAAGCCTCACAAATGGGCAAACAAACATAACAAGGCTTGAAGTGAGGGACATTGTTGAGGTGGCTCCTGAGCTGGGTGCCGATGCTTGAGTAGGCACCCCACTTAGCAAAGGGGGTGCGGTGACAGAGGGGCTTGTTTCAGTTAAAGGCGAGGCCTGGGTAAAGGTGCAGTAGGAGGTCAAAAGCACATGGTTCGTTCAGCTGCACC
>NW_011900781.1:0-3172 GCF_000151845.1 Pteropus vampyrus | reverse complement strand
AGGCGAGTGTCCCAAGGTCCTTGGCCGTGATACGGAGCCACCCCTCCCCTGGGGGCTGTGCAAGCCGAAGTCTACCTGTCACCTCCAGGAGTGCCTTTCAGAAACTCATTTGGAGAGTGAGAGACAAGCCGGGCCCAAGGGGGCTGTATCTCTGTGTCTTTGTCCTTGGGACGCTGAGAAAGGAGAAAGGGAGGAGAAGAAGGAGGGGCGGCAGGCGGGCCAGGCCAGGCTGTGGAGAGCAGTTCCGAGCATGGGAAGTTGCTTTCTCTGTGTGCTGGGCTTTGCAGCTCAGCCACCCCACTGCCCGGGGCTGCGGTGGGGCCGAGCCGCAGGCCAGGCTGGTATCACTCTGGGGCGGGGGCTTAGGGAGAGGGGTGAACTGCGGAAGGCTGCCCCGTGCCAGGCTGCTACACTTAGAGCAGAACCGATGAGCCATTTCGTCCTTGCATTCCCTGGCTGTCTTAGCTGGGGACCACCCCTACCCATGACAGAACCTGAGCTAAGGACTCGAGTGCAGGTAGTTGAGTTAGGAAGCACAGGTGAGGGGGGAGAGGAGAGAGAGTCAGAGAGGGAGGACAAGCCACGTTAGGGTGCCGTTCGGAGGTCGCTGTTGTGGGCCCCAGGTGTGATTCCACAGGGACTCCTCGAGGTGGAATGCCTCCTGGACTGCCCCGTCTGAGAAACAGGAAGTCTGAGCAGTTATCCACGGGTTCCCTTGTCCATCATCTGAGGGTTGCCTTGACTTCTGGGCGGGATCTGCCTGAGAAGATCTTCGACCTGCAGTGCATTCAGGAGGGGGCTGCCAGCCCCAGGCCTCTGAAATCTCCCGAACCGTCCTGTACAGTTGCAGCTACCGTCAGAGGTGGGTTCTGGGAGGTGGCGCTGGGTACAGGAGGCATGCGCCATACAGGGTGTTGCGTGTGACCTGCTTATCGGGTGGTGCTGGGGGCAGGCAGCTGTGGAGGACTGGGGTCCAGCACTCCTCAGACTGATGCCAGTCCCACTGACACCTACTCCTGCAGGCCACGAGCTCCCGAGAACAGAGAACATACCTTTTACATTCCCAGTTCCCAGTGTCCTGCCCAGAGCCCAGCATGGGGTTCAGGATATATATGTCGTGGAGAAAACCAAATCCTTGGGTGGGGCAGGGGTCAGGGTGCGTGCAGCTCCTTGGCCCTTGGGCGGTCTTCCTCCTGCTTGCCTGCTCAGAGAGCCCCTTGGGGTTTAGCTCCTGTTCCACCTCTGGCTCTGGGTCTCTCAAAGGGCTAATGCTCAGTTTACCTTGACACAATCGAGATGCACCGGAAGCTGGTGCTGGAGCGGAAAGGGCCTAGGAGCCCCTGAAAAGGTGCAGGCATTGTCTGTGATTTTTGTTTTCTGTCCTGGGTCTCCCCTTCTTTGATAATTCCCCCGGCAGCCCCCTTTTGGAGAATTGCTCTTTCCCCTCTCTTCCCTCACTCCATGTGCTTCTGGAGGGGCTGCCAATCACATTATCCTATGACCATGTGACCCAGCCATAGCTACAGTGATTGACCCAGGAATGGGCACATGACTCGAGCTGGGCCAATCAGATTCCTTCCCTGGGACTTTAGACTGGGAAGGAGATTCCCGGATGAGGCGGCCACCCAAATAGAGGGTAATAGGGGAACAAGCTCCTGGTGGGCAGCCCCAGGTGTCTGGTGGCCTGCTGTGCCTGGATGGACCCAGTCTGGGGCCCTGTTCTCCTTTGGGGAGTCCTCACCGGGGCAGCCTTCTGCCCAGGCTGCTGGTGGCCGCCTCAGGACCCTCAGGCCTTTTCAGTATGCCGTCGTGATTGGCTGCCTGTTCTAATTTAGGCAGCCTGGCCATCATAAACAAAGTCTGACTGCTTTGCAGGTAGAAAGGTTAGATTTGCATGAAGTGGCCTGTGTAAATCCCACTGCTTTTCTGGTACCGTTGCTCGCCTCTGACGTCACAAGTTGAGGTCTGCTTGAAATGCGAACTCCTCGCCTTTGGGCCTGAGCCTGACTCCCACCCTACTGTCCAGAGTCCTCTGGCCTTTTCTGGCATCTTCCTCCCTCTAGACCAGCACTGTCCAGTTGCAGTGTAATGCGAGCCACATAAGCAATTAAAAATTTTCTAACAGCCACATTAAAAAACGTAAAGGAAACATGAAATTCATTTAAATGTATTTTCTTCAATCCAGTGTATCCAAAATATTATTCCAACATGTAATTGATGTAAAAAAATTACTAATGAGATACTTAACATTCTATTTTTTTTACACAGTCTTTACAGAGTGTGTCAATCTGGACCCGCCACATCTCAAGTGCTCAACGGGCATGTGCGGCTGGTGGCCGCTATGCTGGACAGTGCAGCTTTAGATTACTGCCTGCTCCAGGGAAAAAGCCTGCTGCCTGCAAAAGCGTCCGTGATTTTGGTCTTTTCATTTCCGCTCAGGCTCTCATTTGCACTAAAATGCTATTATGTGTTTCTAGTTTGGATCTGGGATCGGATCTTGGCCGTTAGCCCACAGGCCTGAGGATATGCAAGGTCCAAAGCCAGAAACTCCTCACCCCTGTGGTAGGCAGAAGGGAGACACGGAGGATGGGGCGGGTGCAGCTGGGGTGGCGGTGGGGGTGGGAGGTGTTGTTTGTTTTTAACTTTTTTGGAGGAATAATTTTAGATTTACAGGGAAGTTACAAAGATGGTAGAGAGAGTTCCCCTATACCATTCAACCAGCTTCCTCTAGTGATAACGCAATATATGATTATAGCACATTTATCAAAACCAAGATATTAATGTTGGTATGGTTGGTTCACTAAACTTCAAACATTGTTCAGATTTCATCAGTTTTTCTACTGATGTCGTTTTTCTGTTTCAGGACCAAATCTAGGATGCCACATTGCATTTAGGAGCATTGACTTTCGGTAAATAAATACATCTATCTATCTATCTATCTATCTATCTATCTATCTATCTATCTATCTATCATCTATCTATCTACCCATCAATCATTAGCTATCTAGTTATAAAACACCTTTATTGAGGTATAATTGACATACAATGAATTGCACACATATAAAATAAACATTTTGACAAGTCTGACATATGGATACAAAGTGAAACCATCGCGATAGGTTATTTTAGCTGAACCATTAAGTAACAAGTAGCAACACTGTTTTAAATACTT
>NW_011900780.1:1700-2327 GCF_000151845.1 Pteropus vampyrus | reverse complement strand
GGCGATATAAGATACCTCAGTTAAGATGTGAATCGATATTGTATACTTTGTTAGGTCAATCAACCTTAAGAAATTAAACTTCAAAAACTAGATTGGATTAGAGTCACTGTTTGATTCACAGGGCATTCTTTTAGTCATTAATAATTTCCATTTTGTATTCATAGACACCATACTGCTCACAGAGAGTTGCCATATTTGAAATCTAAAGTTTTAAGTTTCATTAACCTTTGAGACATTTCTCTATCAGGAAAACAAATAAATATTTTAAAAATTGATATGAACGTTGAAGAAAATCTTTTTTTTTTAAATACCCAGTACTATTGCTGTTTCTGCTAAGAATTTAACAAATAAATTATTATTATTATTATTATTATTATTATTATTATTTTTATGTTTTCAGTTAAGTTCTTATTCCATTAACAGGGAAACTGAGATCTGGAAACTAGCGTAAATTCACCAGCTAAAATCACATCAAGTTTGGAATTTTCCACAACTTATGCCTATTCTACCTATATACATTTTATTCTTTTCTTAACCATTATGCAACCAGAGTGCAACTAGAAAGATTTTCTTTTATGTTCTTTCTCTTATCACTCTGCAGTATTTTCCCCCTCACCAATGTTAATG
>NW_011900780.1:0-840 GCF_000151845.1 Pteropus vampyrus | reverse complement strand
TTATTATTATTATTTTTATGTTTTCAGTTAAGTTCTTATTCCATTAACAGGGAAACTGAGATCTGGAAACTAGTGTAAATTTACCAGCTAAAATCACATCAAGTTTGGAATTTTCCAGAACTTATGCCTATTCTACCTATATACATTTTATTCTTTTCTTAACCATTATGCAATCAGAGTGCAACTAGAAAGATTTTCTTTTATGTTCTTTCTCTTATCACTCTGCAGTATTTTCCCCCTCACCAATGTTAATGAAAAAAAAATAAAAAGAGCCTTCTTAAACAAGAACAATTTTTTTTCTAGTGTGTATTTGGTGCAAACCCTAGTCTTTTGTAATAAGAAAGAGTCTCAGTGTTGCTTTCCAAACTTCATCTGTGTTGTAATTTCTAACTTACATTCTATTGTTAATATTATTTTCTTGTTATTTTACTTTCTTAAGGTGCTTCAAAAACAGAGTGTGAGCAGTGTTCTATCAGTTAGCAAACATCCCAAATACTTCTGGAAAGTCTTAGATAGGTTGTAACAAACAACAAGTTGAAATTCAGCTTCTCTCATCTTCCACTTACACTAGAATTTTAGAGGAATAAACACTTGCAATATAGTTTATCAGGTTAAATTAAGGAATGTTTTCTGAAGATTCTTCTCCTGGCTACAAGATGTATACTTAAACTTGTCTTGGACCTGAATATCCGAAAGATCTGAACTATCTCACAGGTGAATAGTGAGTTACAAAGGATATGTGGGCTTATATATTGGAAAGTATAGTACTTAATTTATATCTTAATTGATACAAGTATAAACAAAATAATTTTTTAATCATCTTAGTATTTATACAATTAC
>NW_011900779.1:3038-5111 GCF_000151845.1 Pteropus vampyrus | reverse complement strand
AGTTAATATAAAGGAAGCTCAAGACTTTCACCAAAAAAAATATAAAACTTGAGAGGAGGCCTACATGAAGATAAAATACGGTCAACAATGTGAACATTCACTATTATAAAGATATCATTCACCCCTAAATGAATGTATAAATTCAATGCAATTTCAATGAAATTCTCAACTTTAGTTCACAGGTAGGGATTCATGGAACTTTAGAAATAAATTTGGTTCTATCAAGCAAGATGCACATGTCGTTATCTTAGAATTTCCACTTCTAGGAATGTATTCCAAGGAAAAGTCTTATTCTTATGCACCAAAAAAAAAAAAAAAAAAGGCACAAGAATGACCACTGCGATCTTTAAAAAACATCAATAAATACATAAGTTGGTTTTAGTTATTTCTGATTGCCGAACTCTTTACAGCTGGAGAACTGGTCCATTTGAGTTGATTCTTTGGAATTTAATGATAAATCCTTTGTGGCCTAATATCGTGGTCAGTTTTTTTAGGTAATCATTTTTACTCAAAATAATGTGCATTCTGTGTTTGTTACTTACTTACCTCTCTTCCTGGATATAATTGCTTCCTCCCAGATTTATTTCACTTGTAGCTAGAATACATCTTTCAGGAGTCTTTCAAAGGAAATCCTGGGTAGTAGTTACTATGAGATACTGTATGCCCCAGAATTCAGTATGCCCCATTTCAACCTTACACTTAAACAATAGTTTTGTTCATTATAAAACTCTAGTTTTACTGTCTTTTCTTCAACGCTTTGAAGATATCATTTCACTGCTTTCTCATATCAAGTATAGCTGCTGACTATATAAAATACATAAGTATAATCATATAAAGTATAATTATAATCTGATTGTCTTGTTCCTTCTGGGTAATACGTTTTTTATCTTTGAAATATTTTAGAACTTTCTCTTTTTCTTCGATATCCTTTAATGTCACTGTGGAATATCTCTGTGTGAGGTCACCTCTCCTGTTCGGCACTCTCTGTGCCTTTTCAGTTAAAGGTCTTTTCTCTTCTGTGATTCTGCTGAGGAAATTTTACACTTCTAGTTCAGTCCTCCACATCTCTCAACTTGCCATCTCTTCATCCTTTTCCAGGGCCTTCTGAGAAAATTCCTGTTACAACATTTCAGTCTAATGATATGTTCTTTGGCTGTATCCATTCTCATATGCAGCCCATGCATTGAGTTCTTTATTTCAAAAACTATTTTTAGGTGCCTGATATTTCCAATTGATTTTTCTTACTATCTGCTTCTCCTTGCTTAATTTTTTCAATATTCTTCTTTCTCTCTAAGGATAATTACTAGGTTTATTTGTTAAATTATTGTTCATTCTGTTTCCTCTCGTTTAGCTTATTTGCTTTGTTAAATTTCTTTCACAGAATTGTCACTCCTCATGTGTCTCACCATTTTTACTTCTGAGCTCATCTTTTATTCCCTTAGGACTACCAACTGCTTCGCAAATAATATCTACCTAGAATAGATGTAAATACTTAGGCTTTGCTTGTTCTCCAGGTGAGTTAAAGAATAATAGTCTTTAAAGTAGAAAGTCTCAAAACTTGCAGTCTGAATTTCCTGATCGTCATCACCAGCAGCACCACAACCATGCATTCCTCTGGACTTTAGGGAACATCTGATCACCTCATCTGCAGCCATGTTTATAAGCATACGCAGCCTCTGATATAATGACCAGCCCACTGGATAGAAGGAGAAGGCAGTATAAAAGAATGCTCAGGGGACATACAGGTGTTCTAGCTACTGGCTTCTCACTTTGGCTCTGGAGCTGCCCTCACAATACTCTGGTGCTATCACTTCTGCCTGGTACTGCTGCTTGCCCGCCCACAAAGGCAGGCAATGGATCAGCAGAGTAATGTGGGAGGAGAAAAGGCACATTAGAAATCTCTCTACCAGCCAATCCCTTGGATGTCCCTGGCTTTCTTCCTCTTTAGTCCATCATTTCTCCTACCCTGCAAGCCAAACACACTTATCTCCCTAGGGTTCTCTCCCAGTTTGTATATTAATTAATGAAAATGGTTGAGATCGAGAATCTTTTTTTCCTTTCACAACTCCATTG
>NW_011900779.1:0-393 GCF_000151845.1 Pteropus vampyrus | reverse complement strand
GCATAACAGGAAAAGGTCTTAGGGAAAACTGGCCCAGCCTCTGACAAATTAGGTATTATCACTCCCATTTTACAGATGAACCAACTGAGGCCCCTACAAGCAAATAGCAACAGCTGAATTAGAATGCATGTTTTATGCTTCCTAAAACAACATTTTCCCCATTTCCCCACACTATAGGTTTTCAGCCAAATGCTCAAGTGTTCTCAATCCATCACAGTCTATGCAGAGTTGGAGGACGCTGGTATTTCTCAATTTTTATTACTTCCAATCTCATCAACCATTTTATTTCCCAACATCCAAAAGCTTCTCTAGTTCTTTGTGGTAGGTTTCAACCACCTATAATTGACTTTCTGCCACCCTTTGTTAATGGCAATTTACCAGGCCAATGCAAGG
>NW_011900778.1:7143-8835 GCF_000151845.1 Pteropus vampyrus | reverse complement strand
CTCTTGTCTGTATTACCTTGGCCAAGTGATTTAAGTCAAGCCACAGTTTCCTCATCTGACGAATGGTCATAATTATTGTTATGTTATGAGGCTGTAAGAGAAGACGCATTGTTTTAGCAGGCTCAGCTCAGTCAGGAGTAGCAAATGTGTTACCGGAGAGCGGGGTCCTCTCCCGGCGCGTTGTCCAGGTTCTTGATGTCTCGAACAAAGAATTGAGCAAGACACCTCAATACAGTAGAAAAGAAAAGCTTTATTAGAAGGGAAAGTATACTTCCAGATGTGGACGCGGGCCTGAGCAAGAGATGCGTGGCTCGAAAGGCCGGGCGACAAAGTCTTTGAGGGTTTTATCTCTATTTGCTGTGGGTGGTTACTTTTCTTAGAGGGGTGGGCTTCCTTGATTGACAATTAAGATTGACAGGACTCAGTGATTCATCATTTGCTTTCTGCGCACGTTCGTTCCCAGAATTCAGTCTGTTATAATAATATTAATGAACTACTAGGCATGTGCATCATATTATAATGATGGTAAAATGGGGCTCAGGTGAGTTGAAGGTGGTTGGGTTCTTCATTGCACAGGAGCGAGTGACTGGCTTAAACTGGTGCCTAATTATCTGCTTACTTGTTTCTTTGTGGAAGTTACTTTTAGCCTAAAAATGCCTTCTGGCTTGCTTGATTGTGGGCGGATTAGGGGGGACCCTTTCTAGGATAAGATGACCACAGTGTCTTTGTAGGCAGACCAGAAACCCCCTAACTAACTTTCCTGCCTAACTCTTTTCTAAGAGCCATGAACCCCCTTGTTATTAGTATGAATGTTGAGGGACGGGAGGTCTCTTCTTCTGTATCTGCTTCCTGCTGAGAATGGCTATAGTCCCCGCCTACAGGGGTTTCATGGAGCTCTTTCCCTTTCTGCCTTAGTCAGGGCTGGGTCTTGGGTTTCCTGCTGAAGTGCCACCTCAGTCCCTAGATGAGGGAAAGAAGATATAAGCTCATTATTTAAATCATACATCTATTAATGTCTATTATCGATTGGCCTGTTAAGTGAGTAAAGGGAAACAGGCTTGGTTAATATATTTCTTAAAGAGTAAAAAAAGACCTTTGGCCTAAAGTCCCCTTCCCTCTCAGACTCTAAGGGCTCTGTCTGGCCTAACACCATTTCTGCTAATAAAGGGCCGATGACCCTTATCAATAGCCAGAGGATCTGAGTCACCAGTTTCGGGGCAATTATCAGGATTTGAGGGAGAGGGACTTTTTCCCCCAGAGAAAGGAGGGAAGAAAACTTAACTAGGTTTACTAAAAAGATTAAAAATTCTGCAAGAGATGTCCTTTATTATTCCCTAGTAAAAGATTAAGAATTTTACAGGTGATGTCCTGTATCAAATGGGCCCTTCATTTTGACCTTGGACCTGTATGTTACCTTCCTGAACAAGTCGGTGGAGGCCCCAGGAAAGAACGGAGGGAAAGAGTGGCAGTATGGTTTGAATTAAACTGTTTATATGCATCCTCTTCCAGTGACAAATGGCTGCAGTGACAGAGAAGCGTGGTTTCCATTTTCCCTTTGGGATCAGATATCTCCTGACTCTGCCAGCCTCCTCCAGAAGTGTCTATGTCACTCCAGTGGCCTTGGGAGCTGAGGAAGGTAGTTTTGGACATCACGCCCCCTCCACACCTGCTCAGGCCACCAGGCCAGCCAGG
>NW_011900778.1:0-1378 GCF_000151845.1 Pteropus vampyrus | reverse complement strand
GGAGCTCACCCACTGTTCAAATCTGGAACGATGTGATCGTCAAACTAAACAATGACAGGAAAGCATTGTAATACACTGCATAAAACAAGGATTAACGAGCCCACGCCAGTATGTATGTGTGGATATATATGTATATATGTAATATAAGCAATATAATATATGACGTATATATAAGTATATATTTATAAAGCATAAAGTACAACACATGTATGTGTGAATAAATAAATGAATGGGGAGAAGGAAAGCTTTTCCTTACAGGGCAGTGACTAATAAATGTGGGGGTCATAGCACAATTAGAAAAGTCGCCACTTGGCAAGAGTCATAAATAGTTGCTAAAACTTGTGAGCGAAGATTTTATGGGGTATGGGATATTTACATAGTCTCAACATATCTCTCCATAAGATAATTATTTATTACAAAAAAATATAAGAATTTCATCACAGTGGAGAAATATGGTAGATGCCACCTTAACAAGTGGTCAAAATTGACATTGGCAGCAACAGGGCAAATAGACACGTGCCTCCTGCTACAGTGAACTGAGGACACAGCATCACTTCTGAGAGGTTCCTGCCAAAAACGCGTAACCCCAAACTAATAATGAAGAGACACTGGACGAACTCAATTTGTGGGACATACTACAAAATCCTGGGCCAGTAATCTCTTAAAAATGTCAACATTATAAAATAAGAACATAAAGGGAGCAGCTTGTCCAGATTCAAGGACACTAAAGAGACATGAAAACTGAACACGATTCATAATCTGAGATTTTCTTTTGCCGTAACAGACATTATTAAGACAATCAGTGAAATCTGATTAAGGTCTGTAGCTTAGATCATTTAATGTATTCATGTTAGCTCCCCGATTTAGATAATTATACCAGGTTTTGTAAGAAAATGTCTCCTTAGTAAGAAAATGTCCTTGTTCTTAGAAAAACGTACCCTAAAGTATTTAGAGATAAAGGGGATCTCATGTCTGCGACTTCCTCTTCAATGATTTAGAAAAGAGAGACAGAAAATGATCACGTAAAGGCAGGACACGTTGATGTCTGGGGAATCTGAAGGAAGGATGTATGGGATTTCTTTATATTATCCGTGCAACTTTTCTGCAAGTCTACAATTCTGTCGGAATAAAAAGTTAAAAAACAAACAAAAAAGTCTGTTTAGAAACTCAAAAAGCTAACACGGATCCCTTTGTTCTTGCTGTTCCGCTGTGGTCTCCTTTCTCTGGGGGAGAAGCCCCAACAGCCTGCGGCTGCTGCTGAAGGCCCAGGGCAGGGTTTTAGAGGAAACGAAATCCCAGGAACACACACCACGTTTGTTAAATAATGGTATTTGTAGCTGTAACAATTACCACGTATATAGCATTTATTACGTGGCAG
>NW_011900777.1:3343-5826 GCF_000151845.1 Pteropus vampyrus | reverse complement strand
GACAGATGGACAGACAGACGGACAGCCAGCGACAGGCCAACAGAGCCCAAGAAAGCTGAGGTCTCAGCCCCGGGGGCCTGGTGATGTTGCCAAGGCCCGCTGGAGCCCGCCTGGGCCTCCTGATCCAGGTCTTGCCCAGCACCCACTCGCTCGCAGCTCCTGCGGGGCGGGGGGCCAGGTGCACTTGACGGCCAGCCTTGTCCCAGCACTGCCCTCGATGGCAGCCCTCAATTCCCTGTGCTCCTGATGCAGGTAGGAACTGGGGGCGGAGACCTTGACCACTCACCTGAGTGACAGACAACACGACTTTGAACTTTCTTGCCGTGACCGAGATCCAGGATAGCAGGGGGCAGGGGAGGGCAGCGGCTGTCCCGAGAGGAGCCGCGCCGATCTTTCTGGCCAGCAGCAAAGGACCAGCATTAATTAAGTGCGGCACGAGATATTCATAAGGCCAGAAGGAAGACCTTCGTAAGGGTGGGACTGGGTGGAGGGAGGCAACCTGCTCGGCAGGTGAGCCGCACAGAAGGGGTGTGGTGGGAGTCAGCTGGGGTCCTTTAAGACCCGCCTGCAGGGAGGGAGGGGAGCGTGCCCTGGCCTCCTCTCCCTTGGCCCCGTCAGCGGGCAAGCTTGGGCTCAGCCTCTGGGCCGCAGGGAAGGGGAAGGGTGAGCGGGGAGGGGCGGGCAGAGAATGAGCACCACCCGTCACCCAAGGGCCCTGCATGGGATGCAGACGGACAGACAGACAGATGGACAGAGTCCCAGAACTGGCGGCCGTGCATTTGTTCCCTTGGATCCTCGACCAGGAAGCCCCGGAGCGAGCCCGGGAGGTGGGCTGGGGGTGGCCCGGTCCCGGGGTCTGGGCTCCCAGCAGCCCCACCAGCACCCGCTCTGCTCCACGCCCAGGCTGCCTCTGCAGGGGTGCGGCCCGCCCCCCCGCCCAGCGCGATGGGGTTTCCAGCACGGCCCTCTCCGTGGGGCTCTCCGGCGAAGTTCGATGTTCTGGTTCTTGGGGCACCTCCTGCAGCCCCGGGCCCCGACTACACACCCCATGGGAGGGTGCTGCGCTCCACCTGCAGCCTTAGCTCACTGCCCAGGGCTGGGGACCCTGGCTCCTGCGGTCAGGCGGGGCAGTGAGGGCTGGGCATGCAGCCCCTGGGGCAGAGCAGGGAGCGAGCAGAGGGCAGGCTCGTGGGGTCAGCAGCCCTTCGCCCAGCCGGCCATGCAGAGGAGTCAAAGCAGAGGTTTCGGAGAGTGACCGTAAAGGACCTCGTGCGGCCCCACGGCCGCCGAGTGGGTAGGGAGGAGGGGGAGGTAGATTGAGAAGTGAGGGTCCCAGGAGGCTCCCAGCACGGACCAGGGCCCGGCCTTCCTGCCCCCAGCTGGGGGGTGAGGAGGGCACAGAGGACAGCCGGGCTCGGGACCAGGGACCTCACGAGCCTGCAGATGCTCGGCCCCCCGGCATGTGGTGAGGGTGTCTGGTGAGGCCTGTGCAGACCCTCACCGCAGGTGTCCCCCTGCCCCAGCCGGCCAGTGCGTCTGACCCATTTCACCTGCTCTAAACTGGGCCTTGGATGTCACCCGCGTCCCAGCAGCCTGGGGAATTTCCTTGGCGTCCGGGGACTACTTGTGACCAGCATGGTTAGGGGCTGGTGTTCCCCGTTGTCTTGAGGGGGCCAACTTACCTGTTGCCGGCACCCACAGAGCCCAGGGCCCTCCTCCGGGGCTGGCTGGGGTGGGGTAACCCTGCTGGGCTCCGTTCCAAACTCCAGATGCGGTCTTGCCCACTTCCCAGAGCGGGCCTGGAACCGCCCTCAGGAGAGTGAGCTGGGGGGCGGAGGGGGACACGGGGAGCAGGCCCTCCCCTTCGGGGTCTGGAGGCGTGGCAGCCCCTCTGAGAGCCTGGGGGCTTCCAAGCCTCCCCCCCCGAGGGTGCAGCCCTGTGGGGGAGGGTTGGGTGGGAGACTCCAGGCCTCACACTGCAGCTCCGAGGAGCACCCAGCCTCAGTTTTCCCCGGGAGAAGGGGCACATGATGGCAGCCCAGGCCCCAAGATGCATCTGAGGACAGCGGCGCACAGGCCAGGACTGCGTGGGTCCGGGCGGGGCGGCCGGCCGAGGTCCACCGCCGCAGGGGACAGCGCTGCAAGAGAGACGGCCATCACGCGACGGACCCAGCCTCTCTGCCGAGCTGTCCCCAGCCCGAGGCCTCCCACCCAGTGAAAGGAAGTCACGACGCGGTGTGCACTTGACTTGCGAACGTTGGCACCGAGCTCGGTGCAGGAGCGCTTTATGGCTGGGCTGGCAGCGCAGGGCCAACTGCATCCAGACGCAGAGGTGAGCCAGAGGCTCTGCTCCAGGCTATTTTAAGCTCAGACTTAAAAAGTAAAAGCAGCTGTAAAGTGAAGTTTTAAGAATGTGCCATTTCCTGGCGCGATGGCACGGGGAAGCAGGCCATCGGGCCCGAGCAGCCGGAAGCCTCCGCTGG
>NW_011900777.1:0-278 GCF_000151845.1 Pteropus vampyrus | reverse complement strand
GCGCGCGTGTTACGCGGTGTGTGCACGCGTGTTACGCGGTGCGTGCGTGCACGCGTGTTACGCGGTGTGTGTGCGTGCACACGTGTTACGTGGTGTGTGCGCGCACGTGTTACGTGGTGTGTGTGTGCGTGCACGTGTTACGTGGTGTGCGCGCGCACGTGTTACGTGGTGTGTGCGCGCGCACGTGTTACATGGTGTGTGTGTGTGCACACGTGTTATGCGGTGTGTGCACACGTGTTACGTGGTGTGTGTGCACACGTGTTACGTGGTGTGTGTGC
>NW_011900776.1:3637-6293 GCF_000151845.1 Pteropus vampyrus | reverse complement strand
AAAACTTTAACTGTTTTTACTGAATGAAGAAGATGATAGCACTGACCATCAAAATGTAGAGGAAACTAGAATCCTTTCTGCACCTGTTTTGTTTTCCCCTCCCTGGTCTCTTTGTAGCTCCCTACCTCTCGAAAACAAACAAACAAACAAACAAAAACAAGCAAGTAAACGTAACCACTGCTCCGGTGACCAAGTAACCTTGCTGAAGGGCAACAAAAGGCTTCTTTGGGCCCAGATTTGCTGTCGCACACGGTAGTTTATAGTCACAAATATAGGTGACAGAGCTTCAATAGAAATACTTTAGTAATCGCTCGCCCTTTATTGTGCCTCATGTTTTTCTATTTAACTTAAGCCTCACAACAATTCTGTTAAATAAGCAGGGCACATCGTTTTACCTCCATCTGAGATGTATAAAATATTTTTAAAGGAAGAAAGTGTGAAAAGTTGGCATAAATAGAGCCATTTAAAAATGGAGTCAGGGCGGCCATTCCAGAGGAACTGCCTTGCATGTCTGACTCCTCAAACCTTTGGAATGTTTGAACTGGGCAAAGCGACCTTTGGACTGGGCCAAAGCAGCATTATCTTCCAAACGACTGTGTGTAAAGCTAACAGGAAAACAGACCTCCTGACTACGAGGACTGAAAATGAAGGACATTCTTTAGAATTAACACCAACATGCACAGCTGAAGAATAACTTAGCTTATTTGCACCTGCAGAAATTCCTTCCTTCTATTCATGTAATTATTTTCTTTCCCTTTCTCATAAAAACTCCTTGCCTTCACCCCATAATTGGCATGCTATTTGGGTTTCTGCTTGAATTAGTGCTTCTCGAATAGCTGTCTTTGATCTCAAATAAATGCTCGTTGCTTCTCACTTTGGCTTTTTCATTTTAGGTTGACAGAAGGAAGAGAGGGAAGGAGGAAGGAAGGAGGGAACAGAGGGAGGGAAAGGAGGGAGGAAGGGAGAGAAGAAAGATATTTAAGGTGGCAACGGCATTCATATAGTTAATTAATGGGCTACTGTATTAATCTACTGGGACCGCCATAATAAAACACCACGGACTGAGTGGCTTACAACAAAAATTTATTTTCTCACAGTCCTGGAAGCTGGAAGTCCCAGATCGAGGTGTCTGGTGACAGCTCTCTTCTTGGCTCGCAGTGGCAACCCTGCCGGGTCCTCACTCAGTGGAGAGAGAATTCTGGTCTCTTTCTCTCCTTATAAGGACACCGGTCCTGTCAGGTTAGGACCCGACTCTTATGTCCACTTTAACCTTTATCACCTCCGTAAAGGCCCCGTCTGCAAATACAGTCACATCCGACGTTAGGGCTTCAACATATGAATTTAGGGGACACAATTCAGTCCATAAAAGGATGGTCTCTGACAAAGGGCAAGGAGGTTAACAGGATGAGCTGGGGAGAAACTAACACTTGGTAAACAGGGAGGGACTAACAATGAGTTAGATCTGCAAACTGTGGCCTGCGGGCCAAATTGATTTTGTAAATAAGCTTTTGTTGGAGCAGAGACACAGGGGTTCACGTACTGCTGCCCAGGGCTCTGCCTTCGGCTACGGCAGCAGTGTTGGAACACAGACCATGGCTCCCCAAGCCCCAAACAGTGACTCTCGAGCCCTTTACAAAATAACACCTGGTCTCCTGAACTAAACCGATATATGACTGTTCCTTTTATCCACAAGATAACCCCCTAGTTGGTATTCTTGCCACTTCACCAACGAGGCAGTGGAGGCTCTGAGAGGTGAAGTGACTTCCATATTCAGAGCCTGAAGAAGACCTGGAACTTTCCGGGCCACTCTACAACAGGGCCTAAGGCTTTTCTCCTAAACCTTAGAATCCTATGTAGATGTGGCTGCAGGGCCTGTGGCCTGAGCAAGTCGTCCTATCAGTACAATGGCTTCTGGCAACCCTCTGAGCCTTGCAGACTATTGTCACTCAGGCCCGAATGTCCTGCTGTCTTCATTGACACCTTATCAGCGTTTGCTTATAGCTATTTTAGGCCCTCAGTTTCTTGAAATTTTATTTTGTTTCAGTTGATGTTTTGTACCGGAGCATGTGTTTCGTATGACTAAGTTTTATATAGAAAGCAGATCACTTACATTAAGGGAACCTTTCAAATAATTACGCAGACCTTAAGGGGTTTCCAGGAATAATTTCGGACTGTTAGTCCCGAATGCAACTGTTGGTCCTTTTCATTATTAGACAATGTGTTCCCTTTTCTCAGCGTCCGACATTGACTCATGGCACTTTCCTTATTCTAATGATTACGAGGTGGGCTCCTTTTTACAGAGGCATCGGTCAACAGAAAACCATTCTTAGATTCTCCCTGAATTCGCAGACGCGATCCCCAGTTATTTACACAAGAATCCGGAGCCTCGTCATTAGGCCCATGGTAGAATTTAAGGAAGAGAAACCACAACCAAGATTACTTTTACTACTGGCTAACGGGTCTTTTACTATTACTTGGCTTCTCGATCTTCCCATCCCTACAAATTATTTGCTGGTAGATTCATGCTGCTTCATCTGTCCAGCAGCAGTTCCTTTGAGAGACAGCCTCTGTCCTCTTTCATGTGGCCCTAAGTGGGGGGCTACCAGTTACAAAACTCCAGGCCCTGTAGATCATGTTCCCCCATTCTACCCCTAGA
>NW_011900776.1:0-1751 GCF_000151845.1 Pteropus vampyrus | reverse complement strand
CAGGACAAGCAAACAGACCCATGGACATGGACTATAGACTAGTGGTTACCAGAGGGTAGGGGGTGGGGGAGGAGAGGGGAGGTAGACGGGGTAAAAGGGGTCAAATATGTGGTGACAGAAAGAAATCTAACTATGGGAGGTGAACACACAGTGTAAACATATACATGCCTTTTACTGTTAAAATGTACAGCTGAAACTTACTGGGTTTTGTAAACCAACGTCACCATAAAAATTAATTAACTAATTTTAAAAAAAGAAAAAAAATTTTTTTAATTCTCACACTGCAGATTATGAAATGTTTGTGTGGAGACAAGTTACTAATGTAGAGTTAATAGCTTATGGATCACAGGGTCATAGATTCCTGTACTTGACAAGAATCATGTAATTGACAAAGGGGTACCTTACAATAAATTCCTATCTATCGCATCTGCAAAGTCTAGTATTAAAGCGATTACCCCCAAATTAATTTTTTTTTTTAATTTAAAGGAGTTGTATCTGGGTTTCCATTTTTTGGGATCCAATTAAATCACTGTCATTAACTATGATTTTAAAACTCATGGTTTCCCTTTGCAAACTTTTTCACCATAACATGATTTGTATCATTTTCCAAGGAGGTGAGAAAACATTTGAAGCCCCCTAAAATGAAGGTTTATACCATATATGTATAATTTTGCAAAAGCCAACATCAACATACACAAAGTGAGTAGAAATATCAGTCAGATTGTCAAAACTTTCAGCAGATTATACACGAAGTGGCAGAATCAAATGAATAAAAGTCCTGGTGATTCCAAATCTCAACCAGATGAAACTCAGAAATAGGTGTGAGACTTACCCTAAGTCATCAGACATAGAGAGTTTAATAACAGTGAATAGTCCCAATGGTCAGTAGGGACATTTAATTCATCTCCCACCCATCCACCCACCTATCATCCCATATTGTCATCCATCCTCCCACCCATCAATTTAGACAAGTTTAGAAAGGTATCCTATGGGAAATGAAGGAGGAAAAAGTGTGTCTTCACTGCAGGAATAATTTTGCAGCTACTTGGTAGTGTGCTGTGGGCTTTCTTTCTTCCTCTCGATGATCTCCACCCATCCATCTTTACATTGGGTATGTGTCAGATGCGGTATCTGCTTTTGTGGTTCTCAAAGCAAAAGAGACTTTAGAGTTTTCGACCTAGTCTCTATTCTGAGGCTCCATTCCCAGAGAAGGTGGAAATAAGCACTACCGAATCACTAAATCCTGAAAAGACCCTCAGCAGGTGGCATCACGGTGGCCTAGAGACCTAGTGGGCCTCGACTGCAGAGAGTACGGATGAGAACTAATCCAGCCACAGCCACTGAGTGTTTCCTCTGAGAAAATTTGGGCTACATGGGATTGCAAAAATACAAACTATTTTGAGAGAGAGAGCACGTGTACACGAAACAGCCAAGGAACACTTCTATAGCATAATAAGTTCACAAATTCATATTAAATACAGTCAATGCTTTTGGGTGGCTGGCATAACGTATTTCACCTTGTTTGCTAGAAAAGGAAGAAGTGGAATTTAAAAAAGCAAGACCAGACGGAAGAGGCTCATCTTCAACTCAAAAGAGGGAAGGTTCTTGCCTCCCACTCACAGTGACCTTGGTACTTCAGCTTATTTTTCAGATCGCAGTAAATTCCTTTGGTTCCCCACCTGCTATACCCACCCCCGCGCCCCTTTTAAATTAGAGGCCAGGCTTGGAGTCCTTTAAATAACACAACCGAG
>NW_011900775.1:1434-2937 GCF_000151845.1 Pteropus vampyrus | reverse complement strand
TGGTTGTCTCTTTACCTTGTGACGATTTCTTTTGCTGAGCCAGAAGCTTTTTAGTTTGATATGGTCACGTCCATTTATTTTAGCATTTACTTCCCTTGCCTTTGAAGTCAAATTTGTAAAATCCCCTTTAAGTCCAAAGTCCTTGAGTTTCGTTCCTATGTTTTCTTGTTTCAGGTCTTATATTCAGGTCTTTTAATCTATTTCGTGTTAATTTTGGTGTGTGGTGATAGACAACAGTCTAGATTCATTCGTTTGCATGTAGCTTTTTTAGTTTTCCTGGCACCATTTATTGAAGAGGCTTTCCTTTCTCCACTGTATGTTTTTAGCTTTTTTGTCAAAAATTATTTGCCCATATAAATATAGGTTTACTTCTGGCCTCTCGATTCTGTTCCACTGGCCCATGTGTCTGTTTTGCTGCCAGTACCATGCCATTTAGATAACTGTCACTTTGTAGAATAATTTGAAGTTGGGCAGAGGGATGCCTCCAGCCTCGTTCTTTTTTCTCAGGAAGGCTTTGGCATTTCGGAGTCTTTTGTGCTTCCATACAAATCTAATGATTTTTTTGTTCTATTTCTTTAAAAAATGCTGATGGGATTTTGATGGGGATTGCATTAAATCTGTATAATGCTTTAGGTAATATAGTCATTTTAAATATGTTGATTCTTCCAATCCAAGAACAGGAATATATTTCCATTTCTTTGTAACTTCTTTGATTTCTTTTAATAGGGTCTTGTAGTTTTCATTATAAAGCTCCTTCACAAGGTTTCATTAAATTTATTCCTAGGTATTTTATTCTTTTGTTGCAATTGCAAAAGGAATTATTTTTTCCACTTCTTTTTCTGACACTTCATTATTAGAGTATAGAAACGCTATGGCTTTTTGAATGTTGATTTTGGATCCAGAGACTTTACTGTATTTGCTTATTGTTTCTAGTAGTGTTTTTGTGGAATCTTTAGCGTTTTCTGTATAGAGAATCATGTCATTCACAAATAGTTACAGTTTGACTTCTTCGTTTCTTATATCTTTTATATCTTTCTCTTGTCTGATTGCACTCGCTAGGACCTCCAATGTTATATTGAATAAGAGTGGCGATAGTGGACAGCCTTGCCTTGTTCCTGAATTTAGAGGAAAGGTTTTTAGTTTTTCACCATTTAAGTATAATGTTGGCTGAGGGTTTGTCATATATGGCCTTTATTTGTTAAGGTACTTTCCTTCTATACCGATTTTATTAAGTATTTTGATCATAAATGTATGCTGTATCTTGTCGAAGGCTTTTCCTGCATCTATTGATATGATCATATGATTAATTTTTTTAAAATGTTTTTATGTGGTGTATCACATGAATCAATTTGCGTA
Organism: Pteropus vampyrus; assembly: GCF_000151845.1. Taxonomy (NCBI): domain Eukaryota; kingdom Metazoa; phylum Chordata; class Mammalia; order Chiroptera; family Pteropodidae; genus Pteropus; species Pteropus vampyrus. The sequence goes on along the minus strand of NW_011900775.1, from coordinate 1,581 downwards.
TGTTGAACAATCCCTGTGCCTCTGGGATGAAGCTGACTTGATCGTGGTGTATAATCTTTTTAATATGTTGCTGTATTCGGTTCGCTAGTATCTTATTTAGGATTTTAGCATCTGTGTTCATGAGAGATATCTGTCTATAGTTTTCTT
>NW_011900775.1:0-429 GCF_000151845.1 Pteropus vampyrus | reverse complement strand
CCCTGATTGGGAGCATAGATATTAATAAGTGTTATGTCTTCTTGGTGCATGATTCCCTTTATCATTATGAAATGTCCCTCAGTATCTTTCTTTACTTTTTTTATTTGATGTCTATTTTGTCTTATATTAGTACCACTATTCCCGCTTTTCTCCGAATGCCATTTTCTTGAAATATCATTTTCTACCCTTTCACTTTGAGTCTATATTTGTCTTTGGAGCTGAGATGTGTCTCCTGGAGGCAGCATATGGTTGAGTTTTGTTTTTGGATCCATTCTGCGACTCTGTGCCTTTTTATTGGTGAGTTCAGTCCATTTAACTTTAGGTTGATTATTGAAATATGAGGTCTTCTTATAACCATTTTATCTTTTGCTTTCTGTTAGCTCAGTGTTTCCATTGCTTTCTTGTCCTTCTGTTTCTATTTTCTTGATT
>NW_011900774.1:3670-4744 GCF_000151845.1 Pteropus vampyrus | reverse complement strand
GAAGGTGTCAGAAGTAGTGAGAAGTCAAGTAAGATGAAGACAGAATGGAACATTGGTTTTGGCTCGTGCATGGCATTGGTGACATTGATCTGTTTCAATGGAATTGCGGAGGCAAAAGCTCAGTTGAATGGGAGGGGGAAGTTAGGAAATGGAGATAGCAAGGAGCACCAATTCTTTTGAGAGGTTTCACTGTGAAGAGAGTGAAGAAATGAGGCAATAACAACAACAACAAAAAGGTTCAAGTTAAGGAAGTTTTTTGTTTTTGTTTTTAAGGTGACTACTATGAAGGCATATTTTTGTTCCTAAGTGAATGATCCAGTACTGAAGGAGTAAAAAATGTTTATCCAGAAGAAAGAAGTAAAATGTCCTTGAATACTCTAGAGGGGAATCCAAGCTGAGTAAGGAGGGAGATGAATGAAGATTGTGGTGGATAGGGAACATATGGAAAATCCAGTGGTTATGGGATCTTGTAACTGTGCTGGTTTGAGCAGGAATACTAGAAGAGGTAGGCAAGAAGGGTAGGAAATGATTATCACAGAGGGTTATGTTTGAACCTGAGAGTCAGATGTGTTGCAGTTATTGACGATATCAAATCTAAGGAATATCTATTATAAATAATGTCTAAGCTATATTCAGTTTATGTCATAAACTTGTTTAACTATAACTTGGTTGACAAATAATATTATGATTAACAAAATATTGATTAAGCACTTAATGGTCATTGCATTGCATGCAGATTTCTGAAAATCTTAGTAATCATAGAGGTTCTCTAATTCAAGAACATCAGCACTTGGTATAAGAGAGTTCTGAGGGTATTACAAACGTAGAACACTTGAGCTTGAAAAACAGAAGAGGTAAACAACAATGAGATACACGCTACACACCTATCAGAATGACTGAAATCCAAAACACAGTTAACAGTGTTTGCTGGTGAGGATGTGAAGCAACAGGAACTTCATTCATTGCTGGTGGGTATGCAGAATGGTACAGCTACATTGGAAGACAGTTTGGAAAATTCTTACAAAATTAAACATAGGATCCAGCAATCATACTTCTTAGAATTTATCCTAATGA
>NW_011900774.1:0-440 GCF_000151845.1 Pteropus vampyrus | reverse complement strand
AGAGTTGAAAAATGAAATAGCAAGCTTGGAAAATAGAGTTGACCAAATGGAGGAAAGGATCAGTGATATTGAAGACAGAAATCTAGAAATAAATCGGAAGAAGAGAGAAACTGAAGAAATTCAAGAACTAGTTGATACTATTAGGAGAGGAAACATAAGAGTAATGGGCATTATCGAAGGCAAGGAAAAGGAGCAGGGACTAGAAATCATTTCAGACAAATAGTTGACGAGAATTTCCCAAATCTAAGAAATGACCTGGAGCTTGGAATTCAATAAGTCAACAGAACACCTAATTATCTCAAACCAAAAAGGCCTTCACCAAGACACATTGTATTAAAATTATAAAAAAAAATCAATGACAAAGAATTCTCAAGGCAGCAAAGGAGAAGAAAACGGTAACTTATAAGGAAAACCCATTAGATTATGTTCGGACTTCTCAG
>NW_011900773.1:0-2285 GCF_000151845.1 Pteropus vampyrus | reverse complement strand
CCTCTCTCACTAACTGCCCCAGGTACCCAAAGGGGCTGAGAAAGCTCTATTGTTAAAAAGGGAAAAAGAGAGATTGAGGAACAATCCACAATCTGCCAGTCACACCAAGTTCTCTTTAATGTTTTGATGTCTGGAAACGCAGAATTTTTAAGTCACTTGGAATCCTTAGAATCTAGCCCACTGCTTGGCACATAGTAGGTGCTCAATAAATGCTTGTCAATTGGATGACTATCACATAAGAGAATCGCAGAGCACAAAATTTTTAGTGTAAATTTTCTGAGGATAAAAATAAAATGCCCTGTGTATGAGTAGTCTACTGAGGACACTTTTTACCTGCATTCTAATTTCAAAGTCCAAATGACTTCTCATTTCTTTAAGGGTGGATACTTTTACATTAAAACAATAGATAGAAACAGAAAGACTAATAGGCCTGTTGAGTTTGATCTCACTTTCCTTGAGTTCTGATTTCACTCTCCTCACTTATTCAAGAAGGCATCCATAACCCTTGATACCTTGAAAGGAAGCTCATCTTTCCTTTGCCATCAGAGAGTATTGGGCATGGTTGTCTGCCTGTCCCCAGTAGAGAGTGGTACCAATAAGGAAAAGGAAAAGGAATGCCTCAGAGTTGTTTCAACCTGAGCTGAGCTTTTGTGCTCTTGCACTGACAGTCAGTGAGCAATGACCTTGGTGATGTGGAGGAGGAGGCAGAAACTCCTAGGTACTTCCAGTGCTGTATGTATCTTTGTGTAGTTAAAAACACACCAAAATAATTTTTTTTTTTAAAGAGAACATAGAAGATCAAGAAGTATGACATTGTCTACTATAATGGTTATCAGATAGAAGGTCAGCAGTTTGCTAAATAAATGGTTGAAAGCCAAAGACCCACATTCCAGAAGCAGGAAGAACAAGAAGGATCCATGAAAGAGAAGGAGAGGTGGAGTGAAGGTGAAGGAGCCGAGAATTTGGGTAATAAAAAATTCAGGTAGTTTTTTCAGTCAAGATGGCAAAGTAGGTAAATCTTCTCACAACCATATCAAAATTACAACTAAACCACAGAACAACCACCATCAAGTATTACCTAATGTCTAGCTGAACAGAAGTCCTACAACTAAGAACATAAATAAGAAGCCACATCAAGACTGGTAGGAGGAGTGGAGGTGTGGTGAATAAAAATCAGAAGGGATATCTCGGCTGCTGCAGAGGTCCAAGAGGAATGATGGTTTCTTCTGGAGGAGCAAGAGGTCCCAGCCCCACACCAGTCTCTCCTGCCCAGGGTTCCAGTTCTGGGAAGAGAAATTTCCATAACTTCTGGCTGTGACAACCAGGGGCAACTGTGGCTGAGTGAGACGAAAGGCCACTGGAGTACCAGGCGCTCCTCTTAAAGGGCCTGCATATAGACTTACTACTAGATGGACTCGCTTGCTCTGACCTCCAGCACTGGGGCAGCAGCTCAAAAGTTTTCAGGAACATGTGGGGAGGAACTGAATTATCTGGCTTCAGGGTGAAGGCTGGAGGGGCAGCTTTCCCCCAGACAGAAGTGCTGGCAAATCCATTGTTTCTTGGTGGAACCCTCCCCACTGCTGGCATGCAGACACAGGTGGCTGCCATATCTGAGTCTCCATCAACCTGGTTAATGCCGTTCACCCTGCTCTGGTGATTCCCTGAGACCATAACTTGTGCGTCCACCCAAGCTGCTTCTAGTGGCTTTTCCATACAAATGGCCTGTCTTGGCTCATGTTGTGGACTTTCCTAAAACTTCTCAAATGTTCACAAAACCCAGACAAGCAGCATCTGGTCTCAGTGTGCCCCATAGCTCTTGCTGAGCAGCCTCAAGCCCAGCACTAGCGGCAGTCAGCCTCGGTTCTCAGCTTGGCCTCTCAAGGCATCTCCAAGCCTAGTGAGGGTGGCAACCATCTACAGATTGCTTGGTGGCTCATGCCAAGTGGCCCTGGATAGGCCACAGTTTGCAGCTGAACTTAGCCTGTGACAGGACCCCTCCCAGGAGGCCCTAGGGCCGGCATGCTGAGCGGCCATCTTCAGAACAAGCCAAAGCACCACCCAGGGCCATGGCCATGCACGACACATTCAAAGGGCAGATTGGGCAGGCACCAGAGCCCTGCTAAAGCAAATTCTTTTCTGTAGAGTCAGCCCCTATACAACAGCTCCTCCACTGTAGTCATAGCCAGTCCTCACAACCAATCATCCTGAGGATCAATCCCTCTCATTGAAGTGCAAATAGCAATCAAGGCTGAACTCAACAGAAGGGCACACACAACCCATACAAG
>NW_011900772.1:2357-2658 GCF_000151845.1 Pteropus vampyrus | reverse complement strand
AAGTAACCCCTTGTGTAGCATCTTAGGACAATCCTTCAAAACAATTTTTACTAAAACAGAGAAGAGGAAATGAGAAACCCACAGAAATAAATTCCCGAGTTCCAGTTTCGGTAGCAGACTAACGAGCTGGTTTGGCCGGAGTAGCCTTGTGGGATGTGGTCTGAGCTCACGCTATAGTCGGTCATGTTGACATGTCACTTAGGTTTTCCCATTGAGTTCATCCCTGACAATGTGTCCACAGTTGGGGAAAGTAACTCACCTAAAGGTCACATAGCTAGACACAGGGAGGAGCCAAAAGGGT
>NW_011900772.1:0-922 GCF_000151845.1 Pteropus vampyrus | reverse complement strand
GGTCAAGTGAGAGGCAGTCCTTGGGCTGGGGTTTGGGGAACAAGGGATAGTGCCCCAAACGTGGCAGATGAGAGGGTAACTATGTTAGAGAAGTGAGGGGAGGGTGTATGTGTGGAATAGGGTGCTGGGGAGGCTTTCCGAGCGCCCTCCCACCCTCCCTTGCAACGCACTCTCAGCCCCTCATGCTCACCACCCTTCACCTGCCGCAGGGCCTTTGCACAGGCAGGTCTCTAGCCCACTTTCCTCTCTTTAATTGTTCCTCCTCTTCCACTACTCTCTCAGCATAAGAATCACTTCCTCTAGGACACACCTTTTGCCACAAACCCCTCCAAGGGCACCAGGGCAAGTTACCAGCTCATGACCCAAGATGCCACCTCTTCATAGCAGTTTGGTTTTAATGGTTCATTTATTTGTGTAATCTGTCCAGTATCTGGCTTCGCCCACTCGGATGTAAGCTCCAGGAGGCAAAGGACCCCCACTTGTATTGCCCATTTTTGAGACGCAGGGCCTAGCACCTAGGGGAAGAGCGTGTTCTGGGCGCTGCGTAATGATTGGGAAGGTCTGAGAGGGCCTCATGCCCGAGGGAGGGAAGGATGGGTGTTGGTGGAGTGGTGGTGGAAGCCCAGAGTATGGGCACCGGTCCCGGGAGCTGGAACCAGCAGAGGGCGCTCCGGACTCGCTGGACACCACGCTCCGGCCCTGCGGAGGCGCCACGGGTCAGGTGGGGAGGGGACCTTGGGGAATGCCGCGGGAGACTTTCGGGGGGGGGATCCCCCAGGGACGCCCCCACCGTGGCCAGACCCCTACCAAACCCGTGCCTTCTGGACAGCCCCCTCCCTGGCCAGGCCGGGGTCCGGCCCCCAGATCAGCGCCCCAGCGGACAGCCCCTGACGCCGCGCCCCGCCGCGGAGAAGTGGGGGGG
>NW_011900771.1:3349-4017 GCF_000151845.1 Pteropus vampyrus | reverse complement strand
TCTGCAGGCCCCACACTGAAGAGGGGCAGGTCACTCATGGCCCCGAGTGTTTCTGCTTTAAAGCCCAGAAGCCTGGAGAAGCTGGCCCTCCTTGGGGAGCCACTGTGACATGAACAAAAGGCCAGAGAAGGTGGCCCAGAATAGAAATAAAGGCTCTGAGTCACTCATGGTTACACCAGGTCCCTCAAGAAGGGGAAAATCACACAGTCTCTGGGAAGGACCTTCTGAAGATGAAGGTCAATGACTCAAGGCCTGTTAGGGCCCTGCCCTCGGGTACCTCTGACCCCTCTGTGAGGGCGGGGCCTGGGGGAGGCCCAGCAGCCTCCAGCCCACACACTGTCTCCTTTGATGGATTCTGGGCTCCGCCTTCAGCTCCCTGAGCTTCTCTTGTGCTTTCAGTGTACAGCAGCTGTTGTGGGCAGCAGCTGTGACATTGTCCAGACCCCTCCCCTGCTCCCCACAGGGCTGCAGCCCCACCCCGCTCCCCTGTGCCTCTGCTCCTGCCTACCCCTGTCTCTGGGCGGCTTCCAGGCCTGTAGCCCAGCACATGTTCACTGCAAACAGACAGAACTTCCCAAATCAGCATGGCCACTCGGGATCACAGGCAGAGAGAGGCCAGGCACGACTTCGGAGGAACTTGTAAAGCAAGGGCGTAAGTGAGGAGATGG
>NW_011900771.1:0-2069 GCF_000151845.1 Pteropus vampyrus | reverse complement strand
TCTACCTCATTAGGATGAAAAGACAAAGTCATTCCAAGGAAATATAGCGGAAGTGTCCCTCCAGCTCTGCTCATGTCCTGGTGGAAGGAGCGCACTACACCTGCTGCCCCCGCCATGCTCTGGGGCCAGTGCCCGCCGCGGGGCGAAGCGGTTCCAGGGCACCAAGTGCTGCTCTCGGGTTACCGTAACGCTCTAGGAAGCAGCACGCGGTGTCTGGCTGGGAAGCAGGCTGCCGCCAGGCCGCTTTGTGCATTTGGTGGCTTTATCGGCAACTCATCAAACTCTTGGCACAAACACTTCCCTCCTCCAGTGACAGGCGCTCACACTTCAGAAAGCATCAGATTGCTCTGAAATGTGATGACGGCGTCTGTCGACTTTTGCACACAGAATGGTTTTCTACAGTGAGAATATTTGTCTTGACCTTTTGGAACTGTGTGGGCTTCCAGACCCATGGTCCCCTACTCCCTGGAACAAGGTCGGGTGGTAGAAGGGGCAAGAGTGGACAGGGCAAGGTGGTGGAGAGTTCACAGGAGCAGCTACCTCTCCACACTCCATTTGTGGAGCTGGGGGAGGGAGGAGGATTCTGGGACATTCTTTAGCCAGGCAGCAGGCACAGCTGTGACCAGAAGCAGCTGCAGAGTCCCAGAATGGGTGAGCGTGGCCTCTCCCTCCTTCGGCCTGGCAGACAACCTTCTGCTTCTCCAGCTACATTGCTGGCTATAGATATTGCCCGCTGTGGAGTTGAAACATTTTTCATTCCTATAAGCCATGTACGGAAATACACAGCCTCTGCAAAAGTGTGTGACGTCAAACTTTTAGATTTTTGCTAATGTATAAATAGGTAAGAAATAGTATTTCAGGGTTGTTTTAACTTGCATCTCTCTTCTTAGGAGTAAGCCTGAGTTTTTTGTTTTTTGGTTTTTTTTGTTTGTTTTTTGTTTGTTTTTTGAATATATATAGTTAAGAGCCATTTTGCCCATTTTTACATGGAATCGTTTGTCTTTTTCTTCTTTACTTTTAGAAGCTCCTTATATATTAAGATATTAACCTTTGTCTTTTGTATAAGTTGCAAATGTTTTTCCTAGTTTTGTTTTTGTCTTTTTTTACTTTGTCTATGGTATTATTTTGTTGCTCAAAAAACATTTTTTTTTTTTTGTAAAGATCATGACTTCGTAACCTAGATTGCAAAGATGGACTTCAGGAAATCTGAAGCCCCCATCATTTATGCAAATTTTGGTGCGCGGGGCTCTGTACCTAGGAGATCTACTCTTATACCAGATCTGCCTCTGCCCAGCAGTGCGACCTGGCCTGGTCACATGAGACAGCCCAAGAAGCCAAGGTCTGTCAGAGCCTCCTCTGAACAAGATCCGGCCTGGTCGCCTCGCCTCACACAGCTTCCTCGGTTGATTTCCCGAAGACATGCCTGCCTCCGCTGTAAAATGGGCATGATAATTCCTTCCCCATGGAGTTTCAGTGGGAGTGGATATAAGAGGTAATTACAGGAAACCCGCCTCAGGGCAGTGTGCCGATGTAAATCAGGCCAGTCTCAGGGTCTGGGTACTGGTCTGGGCCTTTGTTTAGGGTTTGTGCTTTTACGATGGCCTTTGCATCTGTCTTCCATTGATTCTTCCTTCCTGTGGAAGATGGGGACCCTCTTCTGTGACATAGACTCTCCCTGGGGCTCTCATGCTCCGTCCGTTGGCTAGAGGGTGAGCTTGCGGGTAAGTATGTGGCTGAGACTGTTCTCCCAGCTCCTAGCTGATACCCCTGCTCTGGCACATCCTGTTCCCCACATTCCCACCATAATAGTGAAGGGCAAAACAGGTGGAACCTGAAATATTTGGCCCAGTCTTCTTACTCAGCAGGCTCTCGCCAAATCCAAGTCCAAAAAAAGCCTGTGGCCACTCCTGGTCAGGAGTGGGATCTTGGGAGAAAGGCTCACTCCGGCAGGCAAACTGTTTGCTGGCAATCCCAGCTCCCGCCACCAACTCAGACACAAGTGGCCTTAACGGGAGGTGCTGGAGGAGAGGGCGGGTACCGACAAGGCCCTGATGGACCTCATTCAAGTT
>NW_011900770.1:3970-4459 GCF_000151845.1 Pteropus vampyrus | reverse complement strand
GAGTGTCACAGGGGCCACGGGACCTGGGAGCAGGGCAACCTCTGAGCGGGGCTGGGATTCGGGAGGGGACACCCACAGAGAGAGACTTCCTCTCCAAGGCCATTTCATCCAGGACCCGCCCAGGAAGCTCCGGGGTGGCCCGGCCATGCCCACGTTCGCTGTCTGAATAAGGGGCCTCAGTTCACACGGGGTAAGCACTCTGTGACCTGGCAGGCTTCACGCGTGGGGCTTGGAGGCCCGCCCGTGGTGGCTGCCTCCCAGCCCCTCCCACCCAGCGCAGGTGGGACTGCCCTCCCGTGACCCCGCCAGTGACCCCGCCGCCAGCCGCCACCAGCCCTGCCAGGCAGTGTCCCCGGAGCACAGAGCCTGTGCCTTGCTGCCACTGTGGAACTTCAGGGAGCTTCCTTTTGCCCCAAGTTCATGGCTCCCGTTCCAGGCAGACTGGCTCTCGTGTATTTTTATGGCATTTTTTCAAGCTCTAATTATGGA
>NW_011900770.1:0-1450 GCF_000151845.1 Pteropus vampyrus | reverse complement strand
CGCAGGCGGGTGCCACGAGCAGGCGGGCTGGACGGGGAGCTGTGCGTGCTGGGTCTGAGGCCTGCGTGGACGCCAGCCCATCAGCTCACATGACGCTGCCCTCAGCAGGGTCATGGGCCTCCCGGCCACGTCCAGTCCCCATGTCCCCCCCACCCCTACACCGTCCACCTCACTTCCTCAGCTTCCATCCTCCAACCAGCTGCCTGGGAGGCCTTCCCATCAGCCCTCGGACAGACCAAAGCCCCCTCCGGCCCCGAGGCCCACGGCCCCCCGCTGCATGGTGACAGCGTCTTGAGACAGGTGGCCTCCTGCCCTCTCCCTCTTGCTTCAGACCTGCACCCGGGGCTCTGACGCCGGCGGCCTGTGCCAGACAGGGATGAGCGCGGGGAAGAGACGAGGGGTCAGGGAGCCTGGAGCGAGGGCGCGTCACAGTCCAAGACACCAACGCCAGCTCCCCCGGAGGAGCTCAGCACGCGAGCCGCAAGCGGACACCGCGGGCGCGGCCTCCCGCGGGGCGACCGCCGGGCCCCGGAACCCGGCCGGACGCCTGGGAGACCCGGGGACACTGTGGCCTGCGTCCCCGGACGGCACCCGTCCCCTGCCCCCCCACTGCTCAGAGGAGCACCTCGATGCCTGTCGGGCAGTTTCTATCTGTGATTCGGGTCTTGATCGATGAAGCCAACAGGGAGAGTTACGTGTCCGGCTTCAGCACGTGGGGCAGGATCCCAGGAGGCGTTCGCGAGCTGAACTGGATCGGCAGCCCCCCCGCCCCGTTCCCGCGGGGTCCTGAGCGAGGGCGGGTTCACGCGCGGTAATTAACCTGGTCCCTGTTTTAAACCTTGTCTGGGGCTGGGCGTAACTGCAATCGTTTCGGACTAGATGGTGCATGAGGATGTAGCAAAGCGTGGCCGGAGGGGAGGGAGAGACAGCGCTGGCAGAGGACAGGGGCCTTTGGCTGCCACCGGAGCTGCATGAACCGCCGCCGGCCGCGAGGGGCTGAGGGCCGGAGTGGGACCAGCAAGGGTAGGGGTGGCCGTGGGGACCGCAGCCCGGCCAGCTCTCAAGCCCCAGGGTGTGCTGCACTGTGCTCTCCAGAGATGTGGCTGCTGGACGGGCCGCAAGGGCCTGGACCGCTGACCAGACGGAGCCGAAGGATGACAGGAAGTACAGAGCTGCAGCGACAGCCCCGGGGGCCAACTTGAAATGGCCTCGAGGAGGCTGCTCCTTGCTGGGCGACATCTGTCCTGGGCATGACTTAAGGCCTCTGTGTGCCCACCCCCTCCGCCCTCCCCCGGTGTCTAGGACAATCGAGGCGGTGGTGGCTGTCCCCTGGCACGGGAAGGAACGGGAACACGAGGGTGCACGGCCAGCCTGGGATAGAAGCCCGAGGCCGACACTCGTTTCCTGTGGCACAGGTGTGCGGCACACTCACACCCGCACGGAGACAGGC
>NW_011900769.1:2371-3132 GCF_000151845.1 Pteropus vampyrus | reverse complement strand
ACAGCCTGATTTCCAACCACATCCTGGACCACACTACCTGTTATTACTGAGGCCCTCTTTCTTCCACTTGCCCACTCCATCCCAGGTGCCTGCTCCCTGCAAAATTTGTAAATTAACTCCTTATCTCTATCCCATCTTCCTAAGGGAGTGCTCTATAGAAGAGAGAGGAAGCTAGAGACTTATCCTTTGTTAAAATCAAGCAGTCTAGACTAGAGTTGGGAGACTGGTAAAGAGATGTGCTGGGAGATGGGCAGTTTGCTCCCATTTCAAACAGCCTGAGAGCTTTGCTTAGTGGTGCCCTCTGCTGCCCTCTGTGGCCAAAACATCAACGTCTCCAGAGACACTAAATCCTGGGATCCATCTCTCCCCGCCATCATCTTTTAAAGCTTTTCTCCTTTAGTTCTCTATGGGCTTTAAAAAGTAATATGGCACACTTTAGCCGCAAGCCTTTGTCAGGTTTACACTTTTTGCTCCTTCCTGCAAAATTTGTAGAACTGAATTCTGGAAGAAATCTTAAGAGGTCATTGGGCTCCTCGGCTCTGCTCTAAGCAAGGCTGGGTCCAATTCTGCTGGTAAAATTATACAGGCTTTTGGTGAATCTCTAGACACTGCCAAAATCCCAGATTCTTCAAAGTTACTCGCTAGGATTTCCACAAAATCTGCCCAATTGTTTATCTTAGCTTAGGGACCCTTCACTTAGAGGGCAAAATCCCAATTAGAAAGATGGGCAAGCTGGCCATGGGGAAGGAGCTATATTAATA
>NW_011900769.1:0-466 GCF_000151845.1 Pteropus vampyrus | reverse complement strand
CGCCCCGCCCCTGCGCCCGCGCCCCTCGTGCCCTCCCCCGCGTGGGCCGCCGGAGTTTTTAAAGTGGGCGGGCAGCCCAGGGAACCAGACATTCGGGAGCGGCCTGCAGCACTGCTCCGGCGTCCGCCGCCCTCCCGCCCAGCTCTCCTGAGCCGGCCGTACAATCCTCGGCAGTGTCCTGAGACTGTATGGTCATCTCAGCCGCGGTGCCCGCCCGGCCCCGGACTCTTCCAACTGCCGTCATTGGATCCACTTCTTTACTTTTTGAAAACCCAGGAAAGTGACTCCTTTTCGAGGAAAAAAGAACTTCGGTCCCCTTCTCGCTGCCCTCTGTTTTGCATTTGACAGCCTCCTCCCACTCCTTTCCCTGACCCCGCCTCCCGGTGCAGGTTCCTCCCTGTCACCTTTCTCCACCCCCTTCACCCGCACCTAACCAGCCGCCCGCAAACTTCCACCTGACTGCGGG
>NW_011900768.1:3087-5092 GCF_000151845.1 Pteropus vampyrus | reverse complement strand
AGCGTGAGCCACCCCCTTCCAAAAACAAAAACAAAAACACGAACAAGCCTAAGACAAAATGAGCTGCCCCTGAGAAGTCCCAGGACGGCCGTTCCGAGTCGGCCACGTTCCTGTCTTGGGCTTCGGTCTTGTTCAGCCCCCACCCCGGGGAGCCGGAGGGCCGGAGCGGAGGACCGCCTGGCGATGCAGCGCGTCCTCACGCTGCTCCGCGGGTCACAGGTCACCCGCCCGTCCTGTGGGTCCTCGTAATGGCACAGGACGTCCTGCATTGGGCCGACTGTGTCTTTTCTTTCAGACCCGATGGGAGCCGTTCTTTAGGAGGGAGCCCGAGCCCGAAGCCCACTGAGCCCTCGGAAGGCCACCCCTCCCACCCCCCCACCCCTGCGAAGCGCCCGGCGCTGCCGTATTCCTGGAATCTTAATTAGGTGGCATTACTGGGACGAACGGATCAAGTAGCCCCAAATCACCCGGTTTGCGCCCGGGGTGGGGGGGGGTGGTGGCGGGCTGGCCTCCCGATTTTCTGCACTCATTAATGCTACCCGATGAAACGGCGCCGGAAGGTTTCATGGCAAGTCACCATCAAGCCCGCCCCTTGCCACCGGACCTTGGCAAACCGCTGCCTCTCTCATGGGTCCCCGCTTTTATTTCTGCAGAAGTCAAAGGGAAGCGAGATCTCAGATGTGCCTGGACCTGGTTCCATCCCCCGCCCCGCACGTAGTAGCCGACGAGGCCCTTCGGTTCCCTGTGCCTGGGTTCCGCAGCGGGCGGGCAGGGCGAGCCGGGATCGCTCAGGGACAGAGCCGCCCACTGCCTCCGCGTCCTTTGACACGCGGACAGTCGCCTTAGAGGCGTTGTCTTTCCCGGGCACTCCTGCCATGTTGCTCTTCTCAGTGGTACGAGTGTGCTAGCCCGGCCCCCACTGCCTTGGGGGAGGGGACTGGGGGCCCCGCCATCATTTTAATGCTAGTTTGCAGAGAGCCCTGTGAGGCGGTGGGCACCTTTGCACAGGAGCCACCTTGTAGGAAAAGGGGTCGAGATGGGACCCTCTTCCCATCAGCACGAGAGGGTTCGGGGGCAGTGCCTGGGACGGTGGGGCGGCCTGTCCCAGCGGTGTGTGCTGGACTGGTGAGGGCGGGGGGCTCAGCAGGAACAGTGGCTACCTGCGGGGTGACCCAGTGTTGGAGCCCGCTCAGGGAGCATGGCTGTGACGAGTCCCCGAGGCTGTGGACAAATGCCCGTACGCTCCCCCCGCCCCCACAGCAGGCACAGCCCCATCAACTCTTTGTAGAATATAACTTCAGCACACTCTTTTCTCTGCTTATCTCTGGGTCGCCAGACGGCTTAGTGTCGACTGGTTCCAGATGTGATGCTATGGTCATGTGGGAGAGGGGGGCTGGTGGCGAGGGGGGCTGGGGGCCCCCCGGGGAGCAGAGCACAGGGCAAGCATCTGCCCGCCCGCTCTCCTGAAGCGTTTCTCCGGCCACGGCCTGCGGTCCTGGCCGGCCGGGCATCCGGGGCCGGCTCTGGAGCGGACCTGCCAGCTTCCTCACCCGGGGCGACACGGCGTTAAATGCGGCAAAGACGTCCGTCCCCAGAGGCCAGTGGATAGACTCCCAGTGCCGGGCGGCAAGAGCCGGCCTCCAAGTTGGCTTGCTGGAGGCGAGTGGCTAAGGTGACCCACCTCCGATGTCCAGATCGCGGTCTCGCAGAGACAAAGTGCTCGGGTTCACCGCGTCCTGGGTGTGGGAAGGCGCCGCGCTCGGCGCCGCGCGTCTCTACGGGTCTCCCCGTCTTTTCGCCTTCTCCCCACGCAGCCCCCGCTTCCACGCGCAGCGCCGGCGCCCTGCCCCCTTCCGTCCGGGCCTCCCGTCTGTAAGACGTGCTTGGGCGTCGGTCGTCCCCTCCGTCATCGATCAGGCCCCCGCCACTGTCATCGCGTGCGCGTGCCCGAGCGTGACGGTTTGTACACAGCGCGGCGTCGCGCAGAGGACACCTGCTCCGAGCC
>NW_011900768.1:0-342 GCF_000151845.1 Pteropus vampyrus | reverse complement strand
CGGGGGGCTGCAGGCCTCGGCCGGATCTCAGGTTCCGGCCCCCAGAACTGCAGTCCTGCTGTTGGCGCTGCCCAGCCTGTCGTGTTTCCAGGTGGCCGTCGGAGCAGATGGACGCAGGTATCAAACCCTCGCCTTTCCCACTGTGTCCGCCTGAGCGTCAGCTGAACCATAAGATGTCGGAGGGTACCCCTCCGCCTCCCCAAGGCTGAAGACAGAAGGGGGCAGGTTTGCTGCCTGGGGTCCCGTGGCCGCGCGAGCAGAATCCTGGCTGCCAGCAGGAACCCAGGCCCTCCTCCTCCCTGCAGGAGCGCTGTCCACTCGCGTGCTGTCGCGTGCTGTCAC
>NW_011900767.1:2816-3181 GCF_000151845.1 Pteropus vampyrus | reverse complement strand
TGTAGAGACCACTCCGAATCAAGCCTTATGTTGATATTTTTTTCCCCTTGAACGAGAACAGCCACCATGAATTCGTTCGATGCTGTGCTCCCTGCGGTTCAAATGCGTATCTGGTGTCCGTCTTGCCAGTTCCTCATCGAAAGACCCTCACGCTAGTGAAATAACACGCTGTGCCAAGAACGCGAGACGCTCAGGTGGGCCCAGCCATGACACGGGCCTCCCGTCTGGGGGACCTGGCTCTGTCTTCCTGGTGGTCCCGGGAAGCCCCTTTCCGGGGGCCACTTACGTTAGAACGGCCACCGAGGCCCCCTCTGGGGACTCAGGCTCCGGGCTGTCATCCAGAGGGAGAGGACAGGTGCTCTGAC
>NW_011900766.1:2249-4312 GCF_000151845.1 Pteropus vampyrus | reverse complement strand
CACAACTGTGAAACTACAACTAAGCAATAGCTAATACTAGCAATATCATTGGATATAAGTGCTTATTTTTATTAATTTGTTTTCCTGTAAAGAATGTCATTGCTTTTCAGTGTGGACATCATTAACTATTTTATTCAAATAGCTTATTGAATAAAGTCATTTTAAAAGAGTCTATTCTCTTTAAGAAGTCTCAAGTTCTTTTTTCCATTTTTTAAATTTAGATATCATCCTCACGCCATAACATTAACCCTCTTAAAGTGTACAATTCAGTGTTTTCTTTTTAATTTTTGCAAAGTTTTGCAATTATCACCACTAATTCCAGAATATTTTCATCATCCTATACTCACCAACAGTTATACCGCATACCCATTTTCCACCTTCTACTGGAAATTACTAATCTACTTTCTATTTATAAAGTTGCCTATTTTGGACATTCAATCTGAATGAAAGCGTGCAAGCTGTGGTTTTTTGTATCTGATTTCTTTTACTTAGCTTACTTTTTCTTTGCATTTACAACTTGGCTAAATGTCACTAGAGGCCAATCTTTTAGCTTGTCTCAGCTTCTGACAGTCTTCCTCACTAAGCTTAATCATATCTAGATTTTGATTTAAAGTAAGAAACTTATGACTATTCCTTTCACTTGAACACACAGAGGCCATGGTAGGATTATTAATTGGCCCAATTTTAATATTGTTGTGTCTCAGGGAACAGGGAGGCCTAAGGAGAGGGAGGGAGATAGAGGAGGATTGGGTGGCCAGTGGGGCAGTCAAAGCAAGTACATTTATAGATTAAGTTCACCATCTTATGTGGACACTATTCATGGAACTTCAAAACAAATAGTACCATCAGAGATCACTGATCACAAATTATCATAACAAATATAATAATAATGAAAAAGTTTGAAATATTGCAAGAATTGCCAAAATGTGACACAGAAACTCAAAGTGAGCCAAATGCCTTTGGAAAAATGGTGCTAATACACTGGTGTTGACACAAGGTAGCTATAAACCTATTTGTAAAAAACACACTATCTGTGAAGTATAATAAAATGAGGTTTACTTGTATATTTTCGATCCCTGGTCTGCAATGGTGACTTTCCTGGCCGATCTTAATCATAGACTGCCCCCAATGAGAAACATAAATCTCTTCAACACACATCTCCAACCCAAGCATCAGCTTCCAGGTGCAGAACAGAGTAAAAGAGAAAAGTTTTTTGTGCGTGTCCTTAAGTCACATTGATTCAATTATGTAAATGTGATTATGAATGAACATAGCCCACATCTTATAAATGGAAAAGAAAACTTCAATTACTATCTAACCTCAGTAGTAGAAATGAGTACGGATTTTTTATATTTTTCTGATATTTTATCACATCATTTTCTCTTTTTGAATGAATTTCCTAAGCCTATCTTCCCAGATATTTTAAGTTGATTTAAAATATAGGTAATATAACTATACCGTTCAATTTAAAAACTTCACTCATTCCAAGAAATAGACCTTTATCGTTATTATTATAAGTCTTCCTGTATGTAAGAGCACGCTTTCCTCATTCCTCAGTAGTAATCATATTCCATTATTGTGTTTACCATACCCTTGATTTTATCCATCACAGTATCACTTACATTTATGTCTCTAAACAATATATAATTTATTTTTGCATGTTTTTGAAGTAAAATCATATTAAACTTATTCTCTTGAAACTTGCTTTCTATTTTCTATTATGTTACTGAGAATTATTGATGCTGTTGAGTGTAGTGTCTATTTTTCATTTATTTTCATGGCTTTATCATTTTCAATTGCATAAATGAAATTAGATGTATTTATATAATCTATCATTTGGAGTCTTTCTTATGTTTTGCTACTGGGAACAGTATTAACAAAATCATCCTTTTACAGATTTCTGGTAAAAAATGCAAGTTTATTTAGGGAATACATCCAGATGAGGAATTGCTGGATCCATATACGTACATTTTTAACTTTAGTAGGCAATTTCAATTGTTTTTCCATATTAAAAAATATTTATATACATACATATATATATGTGTGTGTGTGTGTGTGTGTGT
>NW_011900766.1:0-492 GCF_000151845.1 Pteropus vampyrus | reverse complement strand
TTCTGTTTTAATTGATATGGTATGTAGCTAGTGTATGGCTGTTAAAAAAAAATGTGCAGGTGACTCCAACACAAATCCAGTAAGAACCACTGTCTATGATTAGATTCCTCAGCCTTGTGTGTACAGAAGTTCAGAGATAAGAAATGGACTTTTCAAAGCTAGTCTATCCACATTTATTTTTTCTTACAGCTTCTCACTTTCTGAATTATCATGAATTAACCCTATGTTTCTTAAAAGCAGATGACTAAGATATTACTTGGAAGAATGAGTTCCGAATGTCCTAAAATAATGTGAAAGAGAAGCGAGAGTGGAATTAGAAGTTGTCTTTTTTTTTTTCCTGTATCATTCTCCCACAGATATATCTAGTCTCGATAAACAACCTCCATATCTAAAATTCCAGAAGAAATTATCTGTCTCTCAGCCTTTACCTCAGAGTTTATTCTTATTTCTATGATTTCTGTTTTTATTTGGGGTGATTCTGAAGCAGGTACT
>NW_011900765.1:2935-4042 GCF_000151845.1 Pteropus vampyrus | reverse complement strand
GGCTGTGCACACGTGTGCACACATGACCCATGGGCTCAGAGGCCAAGCTTCAGACCAGTTCATTTTTCCTTCTTGAGTTAAGTGCGGGAGCAGCCGGCAGTCTGAGCGGCGACAGCTGTGCTCCAAGGACTGAGGGGAGGAGCTGTCCCCCACAAGCTGGGGGCAGGCGACAGCCCCCGCCACGTAGGCTTGGCCGGGCGCAGGCCTGGCAGGTGTGCCCTGCTCTCTGTTCTGATGCTCTTTTTCCTCTGTCCAGCTGTCCCACCCCCGGCTGTGACGGCAGTGGCCACATCACCGGGAACTATGCCTCCCACCGCAGGTTCGTCCCCCACTTGGGTCCGGCCTGGCCAGGTGCTCGCGGTGGGCCTCCCCTCGCCTCCTCCGCTCCCCGTCTTGGGCTCACCGCGGTGCCCCATCTCTTCTCTTTCAGCCTCTCTGGTTGCCCTCTTGCTGACAAGAGCCTCAGAAACCTCATGGCTGCCCATTCTGCTGACCTCAAGTATGTCTGCCCTCCCGGCCTCCCATCTCTCCGGTGGCTCTCCGGCTCCACTCTGTCCTTCCATGGGGCTTGAGCCCAAACCGGCTTCTCCAGGGCCGGAGCCCCAGGCCGGCCCGCCCAGCGGGAGAGGCAGGGCCGTGGAAGGGCTGATTCTGCTCAGCTGGCTGCTGTGGCTTGTGTGTCCCCCGCTCTGCCCCTGTCCCCTCTGGCCGGGTGGCTGCTATCGGCTCCTGTGCTGCCTTCGGCCCTGCCGGCCTCTCCGCGGGCCAGGGCCAGGAGGGGAGCAGCGCGCCAGCTCTGGACGGCTCAGCTCTCCCAAGGATGGGGCTGCCTGGCCTGCTCTGCTCGCCGCCTGCACGCGCTGTGCGCAGCGGCCCGGGACCGGCCTGGCCGTGTCTGTCCGCTGAGGCTCCGTGCGCTGTAGGCTGTTCTTGCTACGGCCCCCTCCCCTGCTGCCGCCCCTCCCGGCTGCTCTGTCTTGGCCCTGGCAACCCCCTCCCCTGGACGGCCTGGCCGCCACGCTCGGCCTCTTGCTTTGCTGAGCCCCCGTCCCTCTGCTTGGTCCCGGCCCTGAGGGCGGCAGCTACCTGCCTGAGGGTCCTGCTCAG
>NW_011900765.1:0-675 GCF_000151845.1 Pteropus vampyrus | reverse complement strand
AGCCGTGGCCCCTGGGGCCCCCCTGGGACTGAGGCACAGCCTGGCTCCCACGGTTCTCTCTCCACAAGGGTGACAAACAGCGGCGAAGCCCTGCCTGGTCCCTGCTGGGGCTGAGGTGTGCAGTGGGCCCTGGTCGGAGGCCTCCTGAGGCCCCGCTGGCAGAGCCGGGCACGGCTCCCCATGTGGAAACCAGCGTGCGACGGTCGTGGGCCGTTCCCCCCTCCGCCCCTGTGCGGCTCCTGCCCCTGCAGAAGCCTCGGGCTGCAGGGGTCCTGCTCCCACGGCTGCCTTGAGGCCGGGGCTGCTGAGGGCGAGTCACAGCGCTGGCCACCGTCCTGAGGCTGGCCCTTGCCCCCCGCAGTGGCGTCACGGGAGGCGAACTGCTCTTAGGGTTTGAGTTGGCCTTTCCGAGCACTCGAGCTGAAAGTTAAGGGCCGTGTCTGTTCTGGAACTTTGTCGTCCAGCCTGGAGCCTGCAGGAGGCTTGGAGCGCCATCGTCCCTGCGGTGGAGCTGTGCTCGCCGCTTGGCCTCCCCGGGCCCACTGGGGGACTGGCTGGCACTGTCCTGGAGCCCAGAGGTCATGGGGAGGACGGGCAGGGACGGGCACCACCGTCTGTGAGACCCCAGAGGGCAGGCGGGCGCCCCGGGCCCGAGCACACAGGGCGCCCTTCTGG
>NW_011900764.1:5515-5982 GCF_000151845.1 Pteropus vampyrus | reverse complement strand
CAAGGAAAGAAGCTTCCGAAGGGAACGCTGCAGTCACCCCGCGAGGTGGGCCGCCAGCACCCTGACTTCACAGATGAGACAGCACCCTAGCGAGACCGAGTTTTCTCCCCGAGCCCGTGCGGCTGATTTAGGTGACAGCGTGTCCCACAGCATGCCATCAGCCTCCAGACGGCGTGTCCTTCCACGTCCGTTCACACATTTGCGGTAGGAAAGCCTGGGTGTGATTTTCAGAAAGCGTGCAACGGCACCTCCACCAGCGTGAAGACTTTCCACACTTCAGAAAATTCGTAAGACATCTGCCTCCGCATATTTTTAGCATCCGTACAGCTCTGAGGCCACTTCGCAAAGGGAATACTATGAAAGGGCCACCAATCTTTACATGCCCATGACTTTGAGGGACCAAGATTTTTTTTCCTTTCTGAAGCAAATTAACATCCCATCAGTATAGATAATTTAATAAACCTATG
>NW_011900764.1:0-1755 GCF_000151845.1 Pteropus vampyrus | reverse complement strand
CCATAATCCGGGAATGCTGCGGGATGCTTTTGAAACTGAAGTAGCGATGTCTCCCCACGGGCCCATTAACCTGCAGCCGAAATTAGGTTATGTAGAAATAACATTAAATAAAGACCCACAGTCCTCGGTTAATTGAAAGGCAAACTTGTGAATTATAAGGTATTTTCTTTGAAAGGCAGACTATTCCATCGCCCCAAGACCCTTGGGACCACTCTTGAGTGTCCAGCTTGAGGTTCGTTTTAGAGTAATTTCCTTTTGGGGGAAACTTTAGAAATCTATTTGTTGTAGAAAACAGTTTGAAGTGGGAAAAATTAAAAGCTTTGGAACGAGATCCAGGTAAGGTAGGTTTAAATCTTGGATCTGCTACGTAATAGCTCCGCGACCTTAGAGAAGTTACTTAATTTCTCTGAGCTCCAACAGTGTTGTTCTGGTGAGGGAGATGATAATACGTATCTCCCAGTCTTGTGAGGAAGACAGGCACATATCCAGAAGGGAGTTCACTGGAGAGAGAGCGCTCTGGGAGCATCCAGGAGGACCACCTCGTCTGCCAGCTCCACCTGAGCCGAATCCTGAAGAATGAACAGGTGCGAGCAGGTTAAGGGGCGGGCCACCAGGCCCGGCCCTGGAAGCCACATTTACTAGTACCAGGTCCTGATCACTAAAAATATGAGGGGGTGGAGGTCAGTTTACTGACCAAACACCCTGCTTTTCACTCTCTCCCTCCCTCCCTCCCTTCCGTCCAAGTGTCCATGTTTATTTCCTTTCTTCCTTCCTGTGAAAATTCCATACTCTTTCTCATCTTGGCTTCAGTAAAGCCTGAAGAAAACCGTCAAGGTCGCAGGGGACAGATCTTGTTCCACCCTTCTCGATGGCACCAGTTGCTGGGAGGCAAGGACACCGTCGCCGTATCCCTCTGCCTCCGGCCGATGGCAGGGAGTGTCGTGTGTTCCCACAAGGGAGCACGCTGTCCGTCCTCCTGAGCCTTGCGGGCCTGTCACGGAAGGCATCCGGGAGAATCGAACTCTGCCCTTGCCCTGTCCCAACGCAGGGCCTCTGCGACCTGCAGCATCACAGGGCTGGCCCGTACCCGAGTGCATCTGAAGCGCTGGGTGCCGAGGTCCTGCGGCCAGTGGCTCCTGAGACTCTTCACACCACGCCCTGCGCTTGGCTGATGGAGGTGGCGGGAGTGGTTGCCATTCTCTCTGTCTTATGGTTTAGGAAACTGAGCTCAGAGGGGCTCCGTGATTTTCCTAAATTGTGCAGCCAGTATTAGGTAGAGATGACAGGCCTGGCCTCCTCCATCCACATCCAGTGCTCTTCCATTATGCGCTACTGAAACACATTTACAAATAGCTAGATTTTGAGCAAGTGTGGATGAATAACCCAGGAATTCGCTTACACTTTTACTTTCTGGTTTTGACTTTGCTTATACCTACATTAAGAGCCGAAGTCTTTCGTACGAAATCTGCCCTCTCTGTCGTTCTCCATCTTCGTTGGGACTACTGCTGTCATATCAGCCCATCACCCAAGCAAAAACCTTCTGACTCCTCAAGCCCACCCGTCCTCCACCTGCCACTTATCGCGAACCCCAGGTCCTGCAGTTTTGGCTTTACAAATACCTCTTCCGTGGGTTCCTCCTCGCCTTTCCCCTCTGCCAGTCTGCTGCCCTCCGCCAGGCTCTTCCTCGCCCAGTAGAGCACAGTGGCCTTCCAGCTGGTCACCTTTCTGGGGAGGTTCCAGTAATCAGTGCTCCAC
>NW_011900763.1:3491-5223 GCF_000151845.1 Pteropus vampyrus | reverse complement strand
TCTTCTACATTGTAGAGGAAAACCCTGCAGGCCCTCATAAGGGTCTGAGGAGAGGAGGGCTCTGAGGTCTGTCGATACATTTATGAAATAAAATGCAGTGGGACCTGCTGGAAAAGAAAAAGAAGCCCCGATTTGTAGTGTTTGCTGATTTTCAAGTATAAATATTCCAACCATGATGATACAAAGCTACTAATATTTTAACAACCAATTTACAAAATTTCTGTAAATTTAACAACAGATTCTTGCAAGTAAGCCAATAGGCACTTGCCCTAGCGTACTGCACATGGACTCGGGGTTGGGGGGAGAAAAACCCTCGGGGCCTTTTCTCCCTTCTCTCTCTTCATCTCTCATTTTGACCTGAGTGGTGAGAAGTGGAATCTCAGTTGGAGGAGACTGAGTTGTCTAAAAAGTGAGAGAGAAAGAGAATAGCAAATAATGACTGATGGAGAGAGGCAGTTTCCAGTCAGTGGAGGTGAATAAAATATTCATTCATAAGGAAAGAAAATTAACGGTGTAGGGAGCAGAGACTTTGGATCTTTATTTTATTCTTGGCAGAGTCACTCGAGAAATAAACATAGCACACCAGTGACCCCCTACTTAAATGTCGTCATCTTCCCTGTACATTTTAACCACTAGAGGCTTCACTGAGTTGATAATTTCCATTTGTAATGTGTAAATGGGGCAGCAGTGAGAACAATTCCAGAGATTGTCCCATTGTGCTCTGAAGACGTTCAGGACATGCTACCCCAAAATATGCTGCTTTAGTGTATTGATTATTTTGCGCTGAAGGCCTTTGAAGAACAGCAAATGTCAAGAGACGCTTTCCCCTTATCTGCTTAAAGACGGAGTTTCCAAAAGCCTCCGTCAGAAATCCCCACTTTGGAGTCCCGTCAACCAGGAGAGATTGGCTCTTATCACAAGAGAGGAGACCAGAAGTTAGACACCACACCTGACAAACTTTGTTACAAACTACCATATCTCCCATCTATTTTTCTAAGACCCCCTTCATTTTTCCTAAAAATCCTTTACTCTCCTTTAAGTGACTTCCATCACTGTCTTCCCACTATTAAGACAGTATATAAACTCTCAAGAGAGAGCTTATATCTTGAATATCACCTTTTTTTG
The DNA here is from genome assembly GCF_000151845.1 of Pteropus vampyrus. Taxonomy (NCBI): domain Eukaryota; kingdom Metazoa; phylum Chordata; class Mammalia; order Chiroptera; family Pteropodidae; genus Pteropus; species Pteropus vampyrus. The sequence goes on along the minus strand of NW_011900763.1, from coordinate 4,098 downwards.
GTGGAGGGGGGTTCACTTTTTTTCCTTGTGATGCCTCCATACACATAATACTAAAAGTTGATATATTTATAAACCTAGATATATTTATAAACTTTTTCTCCTGCTAATCTACATGTTGTCAGTTTATTTCATAGGCCCAGCTATTGGACTTAGGAAGGTGAAGTCTTTCCTGCCTTACGGTTCTGTGGGAATGGTTTTCCCACGCTTCTACTTTGTGTGAATAGAACCCCCAAAATGACACAACATGGGAGCCCTGCATGTAAGCAATATAGAGGAATGAAACCTATTGGTTGTATACACCTTGATTTTACTCATTTGATCAGTTTCCTCATCTTAATGATTATTAACCTGTGCGGAATGGAGTCTTGATTGATAGACTGGGAAGTTGGGTTTTAGAAGGAATACTGGCATAGATCAATCTTCTTTGTCTTGACTCTCATTTTTAAATACGTTTTAAATAAACTTTTAATTTTAGAACAGATTTAAATATACAGAAATGCTGCGAAGGTAGCACAGAGAGTTTTTATGCATCCCACACTCAGCTTCTCCGGTTACTAGCATTTTATATCAATGTGGTACATTGGTCACAATTAGTGAATCAATGTTA
>NW_011900763.1:0-746 GCF_000151845.1 Pteropus vampyrus | reverse complement strand
AGGGCTTATTTGCACAGGTACAGTTGTCAGCACAGAGCTGAATTTTCCAATTTGTCTCAGGTGGTTACAGAGCGCAGGAGTTGCTATGGGGATACAGGCAGTTACAGAGAATAAGCAAAGGGGATACATCTGTTATCTAGACAGAACAAGCACAGGGAAGGGTGAGTCTTCAGTTGATCTCGAGGTCACCGTGCCCTTCAGCCTATGTGGCAAGCATGTCTACAGACACAGAACAAGGAGCTGATTACAAGGTTAGCCATTTGAATGGAAAATTCCTCTTCAATGGAAGAATGGAGGTTAGAGGAGATAGTCAGCCAGCGAGAGAGTCCCTGGAGCAGGAGATTGGCAAGTCAACTTTAGGATGGTGCTGCCTGATTTCTCCTGTTGCAAATTATTCTCATTTAAATGGATACAAGATAAATTGAAGCAGATTTAACATTTTATGAGTTTATCTGAGCAAAAGTCAGTTCATATTGGGTGGTAACAAATCTAGCAGGAAGAAAAGAGCTCCAAGGAGCTGTGCAAAAAGAAAGATAGAAGGGAGCAGGAACAAGGAAGTTATACAAGGCAAAAACGCAGGCAGGTTATTGCAAGGTTACTTTCTTTAGGGAATGGCAGGGGCCTATCAGGCAAATGACCTAACTAGTGCTGATGGCTTAAGATTCCATTTCTGGGAAAAGTTAAATCTAGATTTGGTTTAGCATAAATGATTCCATTTTGGGGCTGTTGTCTGTTTTTTTTTTTTT
>NW_011900762.1:2796-5757 GCF_000151845.1 Pteropus vampyrus | reverse complement strand
GTTATTTAGCATTCACGGGTTTGTGTGTTTTTCAGTTTTTTTTCTTGTAATTGACCTCTAGTTTTATATCATTGTGGTTGCAGAAGTTGCTTGATATGATTTTAATCTTCTTAAATTTATATACTTGTTTTATGGCCTGACACATGGACTATCCTGGAAAATGTTCCATGTACACTTGAGAAGAATGCATATTCTGCTGCTTTGCTGTAAAATGCTCTAAAAATATCAAATCCATCTAATCTAATGTATCATTTAAGACTGCTGTTTCCTTATTGATTTTCTGTCTGGAAGATTTATCATTTGAGTCAACGGGTTGTTAAAGTGTCCTATAATGACTGTATTACTGACAATCTCTTCCTTTATGTTGGTTAATATTTGCTTTACGTATTTAGGTGCTCCTATGTTGGGGCATAAATATTTACTAGGGTTATATCCTCTCGTTGGATTGATCTCTTTATCATTATAAAATGTTCTGCTTTGTCTCTTATTATATATAGACTTTGTTTTAAAGTGTGCTTTGTCTGATATAAGTACTGCTACTCTAGCACTTTTAAAATTTTTATTTGCATGACATATCTTTTTTCATTTCTTTACTTTCAGTCTGTGTGTGTCTTTTCACCTGAAATGAGTCTCTTGTAGACAGCATTTGTATGAGTCTTGTTGTTTCTACCTATTCAGCTCTCCTATGTCTTTTGATTGGAGCAGTTCATCCGTTTTCACTTAAAGTGATTATTGATAGCTACATAATTATTGCCATTTTATTATGAATATTTATACCTCACCCTTTTTTTCTTAAAGAAGTCGCTTTAACATTTCTAATAATATTAGTTTGGTGCCAGTGAATTCCTTTAGTTTTTTCTTATCTAGAAAGCTCTTAATCTCTTCTTCAGCTTTGAATGTAGCCTTGCTGAGTAGAGTAGTCTTAGTTGTAGGTCCTTGCTTTTCATCACTTTGAATATTCATGCCAATCTCATCTGGCCTGCGAAGTTTCTGTTGAGAAATCAGCTGACAGTCTTAAGGGAGCTCACTTGTAGGTAACTGCCTTTCTCTTACTGCTTTTAAGATTCTCTCTTTGTCTTTAAACTTTGCCATTTTAATTATGATGTATCTTGATTTTGGCCTATTTGGTTTCATCTTGTTTGGGACTCTCTGAGCTTCCTGGACTTGTATTTCTGTTTTCTTTGCCAGGTTAAGAAAAGTTTTCTGTCATTATTTCTTCAAATAGTTTCTCACTCTCTTGCTCTCTTTTTTCTTCTGGTACCCCTATGTTGTGAATGTTATTACCTTTGATGTTGTCTCAGAGTTCCCTTAAATTATCCTCTCCCCAGCGGTGTTGTTCTATGCTGGGTATCCCAGTGCAGGGTTTGGACCCCTTGCTCTTCTGGGGGCACCTCTGCAGTCAAGATATCTCTCCCGATTCTTAACCACCACCTGTGGGTGTGGGACCAGCCTGTTTCATGTCTCTGCCCCTCTTGCCAGTCTCAATGTGGCCTTTTCTTTACATCTTTAGTTATAGGACTTCCATTCAGCTAGTCTTCAGAAGTTTCTCCAGGTTGATTGTTCTATAATTTAGTTGTGATTTTAATGTGGTCATGGGAGGAGGCAAGCACAGTATTTAATTATCTTGACTAGACTCTCCAGGTTTTATAAGTTTCTTTTTGTTTGTTTTGTTCTGTGTTTTGATGTCTTTAATCATTTGGAAAATTTTTATCCATTATTGTTCAAATATGTTTTTCTATTCCATTCTCTCTTTTATCTTCTGTAGGGACCCCAATTACAGGTATGTTAAACCCTTTAAACATTTTCCACATATCTCATAGATTGTATTTTTTTTTCTTTTATTTTAGTTTAGGTAGTTTATGTTATTCTTTCTTCAGGATTATTGTGTATAGGCTGATTTTAAATCATTAAATATATTTTTCAATTCTGATATCTTTTCTAATTTTGCTTTTTCTCTTTGTTTTTTCTTTTTTTTATGACTTTTGCCAAATTATTCACTTGCTTATGCGTGTTACCCCAATTTCCACTAGATCTTTAAATAGATTTATTATAGCAATTTTAAAATCCTTATCTAGTAATTACAAAAATTGGGTTTATTTACATTGACTGTTTCTCCACTTGAATATAGGTCATATTTTTTTCTTCTTTGCATGTTTTATAAATTTTGACCAAATGCCAGCCATTGTGGGATATTGAACAAAAAAGACTTAAGAAAATATATCTACTATGGAGAAAAGCACCTTTTATTTTCAGTTTGCTAGTGTGGGAGGGTGGGTCAGGCTTCAAATATTTTGAGGGCAGAATTAGAACTTTTTCTTCAGAGGATGTGGGGTTTGAGCACTGGTGAGTCTTCAGAGATTTCTTTATTCCTTAAAGAGCAGCCATTAACTTTTGGAACTGTGGGAAGCTTCTCTGTGGTTTTGGGCCTGGCTGTCTGTTTGGGTTGTCATGTGGAGTTCTTTTTATTCTTCAGCCACACTCCTGGCTTTCTGATTCACAAAAAATTTTGTTCCATATTACTATCTTGCTTCCAGGCTTTGATGGTCTTTGTCATGCACTTGAAAGACTTTTTGCTTCTGAAGATGGTTTCAGACTTTATCAACTCCTGCACCTTAGTGTCTTTTTTCACTAGGTGAAGGCCTGTGGTAAAAAGAAAGAAAGTGGCTATTGGGTATAGACTTACTTTATGGCTAGGATTCTTTGGGATTTCTTTCTCTCTCTCTCTCTCTCTCTCTCTCATATCTCTTATTTATGTCATGATTCAGGTCTCTTTAATTTTATGATTACTTCTACACCATCATGAGAGATGAGAAATAGTTTTATAATATGTAGAATACTGCATATGAATGCAGCATAGAGTCATGAAATAAACACAAGACAGAAAGTAAGAGAACTTGTTTCTATTCAGCTCTAAACTTGGCCAGCTCCACACAGTGAAATGAGCTACTATCTTGCAAAAAA
>NW_011900762.1:0-921 GCF_000151845.1 Pteropus vampyrus | reverse complement strand
ATGGCAACAAAAAGCAAAAATAAATAAATGAGACTACATCAGATGGCCAATAGACATATAAAAAGATACTCAGCATTATTAATCATAAGGGAAATGTAAATCAAAACCACAGTGAGATATCTCACACCTGTGAGAATGGCTGTTTTCAAAAAGATAAAAATTAACAGGTGGTAAAGAGGATGGGAGTAAAAGGAATCCTTGTGTGTTGTGGTCAGATTGTAAATTGGTGCAGTCACTATGGAAAACAATATGGAGGTTCTTCAAAATATTAAAAATAGAACTAACATATGACCCAGTGATTCCACTTCTTGATGTTTATCTGAAGAAAATAAAAACATTAATTTGAAAAGATATATGCACCATTATGTTTACTGAAACATTATTTTCATTAGCCAAGATATGGAAGTAACCTCGGTGTTCATTGAATGATAAATGGATAAAGAAGATGTGGTTTATATACATATAGAATGAAATATTACTCAGCCATAAAAAAGAATCTTATCACTTACAATGTGGATAGACAAGGCAAAGGGGAGTAACAGGTAGAAACTTCCAGTTATAAAATAAATAAGTCACAAAGGTATAACCTACAGCACAAGGAACCTAGTCAATAATATTGCAGTCACTTTGTATGACGACAGATTTACTGTGGTGATCATATTGTAAGGTATATAAATGTGGAATCACTATTTTTTACTAATATAATATTATATGTCAACCATACTTTAATAAAAAAGGTGTGATAAGCACTATGATTCTTATAAATCATAAGAATTATGATTGGGCTATGAAAAAATAGAGGGACCATATCATCCCAGTTTGGAGGTATTAGGAGAGATTCTGAGAGGAGACGGTACTGGAGATGAATTCCAAACCTAACTATAAACAAAGGGAAGTGACAGAACATTCTAGAAAAGGGAA
>NW_011900761.1:355-1398 GCF_000151845.1 Pteropus vampyrus | reverse complement strand
TAGTAGCCCCAAACTGGACACAATCCAAAGGCTTATACAAACTAGCGAATGGATAAAGACAAAGTGGTATATCCCTACAATGGAATACTATTTACTAACAAAAAGGAATAAAATACTGATACATGCTACAGCATGAATGAATCGCAAAAACATTAAGCTACATAAAATAAGCCAGACGCAATAGACTAAATAATGGATGAGTGCTGACGTTGGACACAAGCGGATAATTTTTGAAGCTGAGTGGTGAATACATGTAATGAACTAGTCTCTATAATTTTGTATATGCTTGAAAATTTCCTTTATAAAAAATTTTTAAATCCCCCAGTTACTGTTTTGTTCACCATGGTTTTGTTTGTTTGTTTGTTTGTTTGTTTGTTTGTTTTTTAAATGTTAAGTCCACATACTGGATTTAATGGAGCAATGGCTTCAAAGTTTTGAACCTAGAATTAAATACCCAGCCAGACTATCAAACAAATGTAAGCTTGAAATGACATTTTCAGACATTCAAGAACCAGGGAAGTTTACCTGACATGTGTCCCTTTGAGAAAAAAAATTTCATTAAGTGTAAGAAAAGAGAATCGATATTCTATTGATGCCTAAAATATTACCCTTCTAGTGACACATGTTTAGGGACATAGAATCATTGTTACTTCTCTGCAGATAACATCCCACTACATTTTTCAAGTACATAGTAAATAATATTTATAGTATTTAATTAAATTATTATTCATATTTATATTATATAATATTGTGAATGCTGCTTATAGGCTCTTGATTTTTCAAATTTGACCTATAGACACATCGTGGAATATTTATGTTTACTGAAAGGGATAGTAATATTATAAATCTTCACATCATCAAAAGAATGGTACAGTTGGCAGAAACTGGGAAGTGGAGGGAGGAAGACTAGAAGATGGTGAGAATGGAGAGAAAGAGATACTGTTTACAGTCGAAAGATCAAGAAATAGAGGTTTAATTCTATTATTTAAAGTTATTAATTTGTGAGAGACTGAACATACAATCAGACAATGTCCAAACCATAT
>NW_011900761.1:0-305 GCF_000151845.1 Pteropus vampyrus | reverse complement strand
TACATAGTAAATAATATTTATAGTATTTAATTAAATTATTATTCATATTTATATTATATAATATTGTGAATGCTGCTTATAGGCTCTTGATTTTTGTAATATTATAAATCTTCACATCATCAAAAGAATGGTACAGTTGGCAGAAATTGGGAAGTGGAGGGAGGAAGACTAGAAGATGGTGAGAATGGAGAGAAAGAGATACTGTTTACGGTCGAAAGATCAAGAAATAGAGGTTTAATTCTATTATTTAAAGTTATTAATTTGTGAGAGACTGAACATACAATCAGACAATGTCCAAACCATAT
>NW_011900760.1:3188-3528 GCF_000151845.1 Pteropus vampyrus | reverse complement strand
AGAGTTTTTAATGGAGGTTTCATTACACAGGCACAGTCGATCACAAGTCATTGCCAAGGATAACCAACTCAACCTCTGGTTCTTTTCCCCTCGCAGGAGGTTGAGGGGAGGCTGATCCAACCCTCTAATCATGGCTTGGTCTTTCTGGTCTATCTAGGGGTCCTCAGCCATCAGTCATCTTATTAGCATATAAAAGACACTCGTAGGAACTGGGGACAAAGACCAAATATTTTATATTATACCAGAGTCACCCTTTTCTCAGAAATCTCCAGTGGCTACCATGATAATAGGGAGAGCCCAAACTTTTCAAGGGGCCTGTAGGCCGGACACAACCTCACCT
>NW_011900760.1:0-1977 GCF_000151845.1 Pteropus vampyrus | reverse complement strand
TTTTTTTCTGTAGACTCCGAGGCTGGTGAGCCCTGGAGATAAACTCTGGGACTCAGGGCTCCCTCAGAATTGCTGCTGCTTCGAGCAGTCCTGATATCCTTAAAACCAACAATTGGAATGGAGAAGAGCTCCCTTCTCTGTTTTCTTGTTGGAGAAAAAGAAACTAAACAACTCTACCTTCTTATCATCTTTTCCTGTCCTCCTTTCTTTAAGCTTCCAGAGGGAAAAATAAAGCATTGTTCTTTGGTGACCTCTGTGCTCTTCTCAAAGTGCACTGTTAGCCCTCTGCATCCCAGCCTGGACCACACCTCTCCTTCCCTTCCACATTCGTGGACTTCACAGATTTCCCTGTATCTTTGCTCTGTTCTTTCTCTTCTAAAGCTCCTAAGATTTCTTGTCCCCGGTTTCTCTACAGAATCTCCTTACTCCAGGATTTTACACAGGGTTAAACTTGGGTGGTGGTTTGATTAAAAAAAAAAAAAAAAAAAAAACTCCCAAAAGACCACATATATGTTTTGGTTATACTTATTGTTGTATAAGCCCTCTCTGCTCCTTTCCTAAAATTTAGTCCGACAAATAAGGCATTGCCTTTAACAGAGCATTGGGGAGCTTGAACTTAAACTCTTGCTTGTGTTTTAAGGGTCCCTGGTCTTTGAAGTTGGAGTCTTCCTAAATCTCAGCTGCCAAACTGCTTTTACTGAAATCCTTTGAAACACCAGTGTTTCGGCATTTTGGTCTTCTCTGGAAGTTTCTTTCTTTCTTTTCTTTTTTTAAAATTTACATCTGGTAATAGAAACTAACATTTTATAGAGGTCGTACTATGTGCCAGGCAACCCTCTGAGGTAGATACAATTATTATCCCCTTTTAATAGAGGTTGGAACTGAGGCAAAGAGAGAGTAAATACTTTGCACATATAAGGTAGCTAACCTGGGAATCCAACCCAAGCCTGTGAGCTTAATCAAGGTCAATTTCCAGGGTCAAAGAGATCTGGAATGCACACTTACCAGTGTCTCCCTCTTTTGAAGCTGGTAATCTGGATAATGTACTCAACCTTTGACCCCAAGTTTTCCTTCCAACAAAACTGAGATGTTCTTCGATAGAATAAGAGTAAATGAGAGAGACGCGTGATGGGTCTACTTGGGTCCCTAGTACGGGATAGTTGCCAATGCTCCCACGCACCCCAGCGGAACCCCCTCATAGGCAGGACTGGGTTCTGCTCTTTTAAACATCCCATTTCATAGTGGGGGCCCGACAACATCAGTACGTCTAAGACACATCATCCAAGAGATTTCTGTGTCTGCATCCACATGGCACATTGGCCAAAGAGAGTTCTGCTTTCTCCCCAAATCGCTCCCGGTCCTAGGCTTGCCCCGCTTTGCCGTGCTATGGGCTGCTCCTCCACCCCGACTTCTCTCTCGGTCCGGACTCTTCTTCCCGTGCTCCCGAGCCTCCCGGGCCGGCCGCCGACTTACCATGGCATCGTAGCGTAGGGCGTTCATAAAGTACGCCACCTCAGCGCCCTTGTAAACTGTGAACCAGATGGTGCCCTGGTACTGGTCGCCGGCGTCGAGCAGCAGCACATGGGGCTCGGAGCTGCGGATCTGCTGCACCTTGGTGTAGAGCCGGGCCACGCCGCCTACACAGCGGCTGGCATTCACGCACTTGCTCGAGTCCTCGCTGGTCTGCTCCAGCCGGCTGTGCACGTCGTTGGTGTGCAGGATGGTGAGTTCCCAGGAGCCGGCCGCGGGCCAGAGCAGCGCGCCCAGCGCGAGGAGCCGCAGCGCGGGCGCCCGTGGGGCTCGGGGACACATGGCTGCGGCTGGCGCGAGCGTAGGGGAGCCGGGCGAGCGTAGGGGAGCCGGGCGAGCGTAGGGGAGCCGGGCGAGCGTAGGGGAGCCGGGCGAGCGTAGGGGAGCCGGGCGAGCAGCGGAGACAAGCGGTGAGCGCCAGCGAGCGCAGCAGCTGGGCGCGCAGGC
>NW_011900759.1:3302-5267 GCF_000151845.1 Pteropus vampyrus | reverse complement strand
TGGCTTGGCCATCTTGCTGGCCTCTTAAATTCAATATGCTTGTCACCAAAGTCACCTTTTCTCCTCCTCTGCCTCTGGTACCACCATTCTCCTAAACTCCTCGTCTTGCAACATCCAAACCAACTGGGAACCCCTCTCCTCTGCCCCCATATATCCACCTACCCATCTACCCACCCATTCTCTCATTTGCTCAAAACTTACTGTCCAAGCACCACTGTGCATCAGACTGTGGTAGGCTCTGGGACATTCACCATGCCTGTCCCTCTTCCCTCTGTGAGATCTCCAGGACCAACCCAGGCCCTGAGATTCTGAGAAGCCTGTTCCAAACTCGGTAGTCCCACCTTTGCAGGTAACTCACAGTGTGACCTTGGGCAAGTCACTTGCCATGTCTGAGCTTGACTGTCTTTGTCTGTTGTTGGAGAGGATTATTCATTCCTGCCTTTTATCTGCCCGGCCTGCCTGTGACACTTCCAGGTGATGTTAGTCTCCAGAATGCTTACGACCATCACCCCAACCATGTTGTGGCCTTCTTCCAGACCATGGCCCTAACCCCTGCAGCCTCCTAGCCTCCAGTCTGAGATAGGGCCCCAGAATCTGCATTAAAAACAAACAAACAAACAAACAAACCGCCAGGCAATTCTGTTGCAGGGTGTGTGCGTGTGTATCATACTTGGAGAAATTCTGGCTCACAAGATAAAGTCCACAGTCCCTCACTATCCCCCAACTCCCTAATCAGATCATGGCCCTGCTTTCCAGATGTAGGTCCCATCAGCCTCAGCGGTCACCAGGTTGATTTGTCCACTCACCACCCTGAACCCAGAACCTAGTCCGCTCTTGTGCCAGCCAGTTCCCCAGCACAGAGAGAGCCTTCCTGACCTCCCTCTCCTCGAAAGTGTCTTTCCCACCCTGCAAAGTCCAACCGAAATGCCTTCTCTTTCCTCCGTACAGGTCAGAAACACCATTTGTCATCGGTCCCCAAAAGACACATGCATGGGCTCACATACCAGCTTCCTAACTAGACTGTGAGCTTCCTGAGGGCCACCTCCCTCTTGCAGCTCTTTGCGTTCAATAACAAATGCTTATTGAGCATCTACTAAAACCTAAACAGGCACCCCAGTGGCACGCAAAGGAGGAAGGCAGAAGTCCTGCCTGGAGGCGCGCCCTCTCTAATAGCAAAGACAGAGGGTACTCGTATACTTGATCAGAGGAGAAATAAAGATAGAGACCCACAGGATCCTAGCACTGAGGTTCCTAATGTCACGGGGGAGGGGCATGCAAGGGGGCAGAGAAGGAAAACCTGGAAAAGAGAAACAGTATGTGCAAAGGATTAAAGTATGAGGAGTTCTGCACGGGAGCAGGGGAGGAGGAAGACGGACAGAGATGATGGGACTGGCTGGATTGGAAATGCTGAGCTAAGGAGTGGGACTCATCCCGTAGGTCAGAGGTGGGCAAATCCAGCCTGCTGCAGGTTTTGTACACGAAGTTTTACTGGAACGTAGCCACGTCCACTCTTTTCCACACTGTCCGTGGCTACTTTCACAAAACGACAGCAGAGGTAAGTAGCTGCAAAAGAGATTTATTGGCTAGCAAAGCTTAAAATATTTACTATCCGGCCATTGAGAGAAAAAGTCCTGTCTATCCCTGCCCTGGGCGTTGGAAGCAATTGGTGAATTTAAGATGGGAACAGCATGGTCAGATTTGTGTTTTATTTTTCCGTCACTCTGGGACAACGTAGGGATGGGCTAGAGCAGACGAGCCAGTGGGAATGGAAGGTCATTGGGAGGCTGGTATAACTGTCCAGATGGGGGATGGATATTGATAAGATACTTGTTTGTTAAGAGATTTATTAAAGTTGTCGTGTGCCCTCATTGGGCTGAGCCCTTTATACAGTCATTTAATCTGCACGGCAACTGCAGGCAGCATTGTTAGTCTCATCTTATGGACGAGGCACAGAGAGGTGAGGTA
>NW_011900759.1:0-397 GCF_000151845.1 Pteropus vampyrus | reverse complement strand
CAAATAGTAAATATTTTTCGCTTTGTGGGACAGACGGTTTCTGTCACAACGACTCGCTTCTGCCATTAGAGTGGGAAAGCAGCCATAGATGATGTGTAAATGAATGGCATGGCTGTGTCCCCATAAAATTTTATTTACAAAAATCACGCAGCAGCCTGGGTTAGGCCCACGAGCTGTAATTTGCCCACCAATAATCTGTATCTTGAGATTTCGATGCTTTACATATCAGAGTCATAGTTTTATTGATGGAGTTCTTAATAAATAGACTTTAAAAATTCGAACTTAAAAATAAATATGTACTAATGCATGTGTATTAATAAACTACCACTTTAACCTGTTTTATATTATTGGCATTCCAAGACTATAAAAGTTTTCAAACTACTAGTAGAGAGCTTTG
>NW_011900758.1:3216-3540 GCF_000151845.1 Pteropus vampyrus | reverse complement strand
GTATCTCCTATGACCGCAGAGACAGACATTTATTATACTAGTTGGGTTTTCCTGGGCGGGGCTAGGGGAGTGGTGGGGGAAACAAAGAAATAGTAATGAAGGTTTGAGCTATAGTGTACTGACAGACAAAAATGGGCTTTCTTTTCTGTTTTCTTCCTACCACGGAGGCTACTTTTAACCCAGACATTTATCCTGAGCTCAGATTCTGGATTTCCCAATACCTCCTGGGCAGCATCACTTGCATTCCCCACTGTACCTCAAATTGCGTATGTCCCAAACGGAAAAAACATTAGTGACTAAGGGTCTGGAATCAGATTGTCTTGC
>NW_011900758.1:0-1981 GCF_000151845.1 Pteropus vampyrus | reverse complement strand
CAGCATCACTTGCATTCCCCACTGTACCTCAAATTGCGTATGTCCCAAACGGAAAAAACATTAGTGACTAAGGGTCTGGAATCAGATTGTCTTGCTTCAAATCCTAACTGTACAAATGTTAGTGATAGGACCTTAACATTTCTGTGCCACAATTGCTCCATGATAAGTAGTACTTGTGTATCTTTAAATGATCTTTAAATTCATCTCTCCAATAAGACTATCATTATTACTATAATAATAGTAACTACAAGTTACCAAGAATTATACCTTTTTCCCCCAAAGGTGCGACTAATGTTACTTCCTTGTCTGAGTGAATGGACCACCATCCAGCAGTCTTGTAAGCCAGAAATCTGGACATAGTCCCTATTCTTCCCCTCTCATCACCTTTATCAAATTGGTCACCAAATCCTACAGAATCTCTTAAAAATTTCTCATGGCTTTACCTTTCTCATTACTTACTACCACCACTTGGACAAAGTTCTCAGTTGCATCCACCCAAATGTCTCCATCCCAGGCCTCAGGATTCCTCTCCCTACCTCCAGGAACCCTGACTTTTACATAAGATAACAGTCAGAGGAGCTCTGCCACTCTCACTATTAAATCTTGGGCCTGATTTTCAGCATAGTCTGCTCTCAGGCTGCAGGAAAAGAGAATTTTTTAAAAATCCTCCAGGAAAGTGTTCTGGATTTCATATCATGTCCTAAATTGATAGGTGGAGATCCTGAGCCTGAAATGTCTTTCTTCTGAGCTTTTAAGATAGTTAACAAAATCCAGCCAATCCCTTGAAATTATAATTAACATAACCCCTATACCACTCCAGTGCTGGAGCATGAATTCTTAATGAGGATGATATTTCCCTCAGGGAAGTGAACCTTGTTCTTAGGTGGGCAAAAATAATCTTAGATATTACAATGGTTTGTGGCCTCCAAAGCTCAAACCTATTTGACAAAATCTTATTCCTTAGTATTTCATTTCTCTGGCTAAGGATATTTTATTTTTATTTATTTTTATTGAAGTATAATTGACATATAACACTGTATTAGTTTTAAGTCTACAACATAATGATTTGCTATATGTACATATTGAAAAATGGTTGCCACAATAAGTTTGGTTAAACATCCATCACCACATATAGTTACAAGTTTCTTTTCTTGTGGTGACAATTTTTAAGATCTACTCCCTCAGCAACTTTCAAATATACAAAAGAGCATTAACTGTAGTCGCTATGCTGTACATTGCATCTCCAGGACTTGATTCATCTTATAACTGGAAGTTTGCACCTTTTGACCACCTTTACCCCTGTACTCCCCACCGCTCACCCCTTCCCCTGACTTGGAATACTTCAGATTCTTCTCCCTAGGAAAGCAATATTAAAAACAAAAAAGGTTGAGAATCCCCATGCTATAGCTACTGCCTAATCTAATATACTCCTTCCACTTGTACTTGCAATCTACTACTGGTGAAGAGCTTAGTCCTGACAGCTTAGCATATCGGGGGCTATCACAGCTCAACTTATCACTAACAATAGAGTCCTTGTTGCTATCTGATCAGTAAGTGATTCCATTCCAGAATCTCAACCTGAGGGTGTTCACTCTGGGGTAACTCCTGGTACCAACTACCTAAGTTCAGGTTTCCCAAAAGGTGAAGCCTGAGATAAATACTTGTGTGCAAGGTAGTTTATTTTGGAGGTAATCTTAGGGAGACAGGAATGAGACAAGGGAAAGGGAAAGCCAATGTAGAGTATGTTACTGAGGGTCTCACTTTTGCCAGAATCTCAGAGAAGCATACAGAATGCCTCCCAGAATAAATTGCCTTATAGATGAGAGTTTTTATCCAATGGCTTCCATCCCTCATTGGGTGAGGTGTTCCCAGGGCTGTTGACTCCCCTGGATTTTGTTTTGCTTGCAGATCTAGCAAGCAACTGCAGATGTTGGAGAATGTCCTGAGGCAGAATAAGGAAAGATGTGAGGTGTGAGGTGTA
>NW_011900757.1:3960-4305 GCF_000151845.1 Pteropus vampyrus | reverse complement strand
CAGGCCATATGGTTTGGTAGGAGTGAGCCCAGAACACAACTCCAAGGGTGGTCACATGACCCGGGCCTGATCAATCCGTGTGCTATATGACCCTGGCCATCGTCAATCCATTCAGAAATTGACTATGACTCAAGCCTGGCCAATAAGCATGGCATTGGATTTTTTCCAGAACTATTCAGAAAGAATGTTTCTCCTCCTGGAGTGATGAAACTAAAAGCATACTATATATATACTTTTTCTCTGTGCTTCCGGTTAGGTATTTTATATTGACTGCTATTTGAATTCACTGATTCTATCTTCTGCTGAGACCTGTTTGCTAAGTCCATTCACTGAATTCTTCATTTC
>NW_011900757.1:0-2025 GCF_000151845.1 Pteropus vampyrus | reverse complement strand
CTCTAAATGCCCTTTACAATCATTATTTGTAATTTTATAAATTGGACAAAATGCCATTGATAGACAAGGATACTGAGGTTCAGAAAGAACGAATTTGCTTAGCGTCACTTTGCTCATATGTGCAGAAGCTGAGATCTGATCCCAGGTCAGTATCACCAAAACCAAGAGCTTGCTTGCTTATATCTATCCATCTATCTATCTATCTATCTATCTATCTATCTATCTATCTATCTATCTATTTATAAATATTTAAAAATTTTTTTCAATTATAGTTGGCATACAATATTATTTAATTTCAAGTGTATGACATAGGGATTAGACATTTATATAACTTATGAAGTGATCACTCAGATAAATGTAGTACTCATCTGATGCCATACATACTTGTTACAATATTATTGACTATATTCCTTATGTTATACTTTATATCCTTGTGACTGTTTGGTAACTACCATTTTGTACTTCTTAATCCCCTCTCTCCTTTCACCCACCCCTAACCCCTCTCCCATCTGGCAACCCTCAAATTTTCTCTGTATCTATGAGTTTCTGTTTTGTTTATTTTGTTCCTTACATTCCACATGTAAGTGAAATCATATAGCATTTGTCTTTGTCTTACTTCACTCAGCATAATACCCTGTAGGTCCATCCATGTTGTTGCAGGTGGCAAGATTTCATTCTATCCAACATCCATCCATCTATCTATCTATCTATCTATCTATCTATCTATCTATCTATCTATAATATGGCTGAGTAATATTCTATTGTATATATGTACCACCTCTTTTTTATTTATTCATCCATTGATGGACAACCAGGTTGCCTCCATTCCTTGGCTATTGTAAATAATGCTGCAATGAACATATGAACGGGCATGTCCCTTTGAAGTTCTGTTTTGGGTTTCTTTGAATAAATACCAGAAGTGGGATTATTGCATCTTTCTTTGTCTCTTGTTATAGCCTTTGTTTTAAAGTCTGTGTTGTCTGGTATAAGTATTGCTACCCCAGCTTTTTGTTTGTTTCCATTTTCATGAAATATCTTTTTCCATCCCTTAACTTTCAGTCTGTATGTATCTTTTGATCTGAAGTGAGTCTCTTGTAGGCAGCATATGTAAGGGTCTTGTTTTCTTATCCATTCAGCCACCCTATCTGTAGATTGGAGCATTTGATCCATTTGCAGTTAAAGTAATTGTTGCTACATATGTAGTTATTGCCATTTTATTCATATTTTTAATCTTTTTTTCTTTTTTCTTCATCTTCTTAAAGAAGTCCCTCTAATATTTCCTGTAATACTGGCTTGGTGGTGATTAACTCCTTTAGCTTTTTCATGTCTGGGGAGCTCTTCGTCTGTCCTTCGATTCTACATGATAGCTTTGCTGGGTAGAGTAATCTTGGTTGAAGATCCTTGCTTTTCATCACTTTGAATATTTTATGGCAACCCCTTTTGGCCTGCAAAGTTTCTGTTAAGAAACCAGCTGACAGTCTTATGAGAGCTCTCTTGCAGGTAACTAACTGTTTTTTTCTTTTTCTTTTTTTTTTTTGCTGCTTTTAAAATTTTTTCTTTGTCTTTAACCTTTGGCATTTTAATTATGATGTGGGTTAGGGAGGCTTTCATTTTTTCAAATGGGACTTCAATTCCTTGCTCTCTCTCTTCTCCTTCTGGTAGCCCTATGTGTGAATGTTGGTACTATAGATGTTATCCCAGAGGCCCCTTAAACTATCCTCATTTTTTGGATTATTTTTTCTCGTTACTGTTCTGATTGGATGTTTTCTGCTGCCTTATCTTCTCAAGCGCTGATTCAATCCTCTGCTTATTCTAATCTACTGTTGATTCCCTCTAACACATTCTTCATTTTCGTTATTGTAGTCTTCATTTCTGACTGGTTCCCTTTTATGTTTTCCACCTCCATTTTTATGTTTTCTATTTCTTTGCTAAAGTTCTCACTGAGTTTATCTACTTTTCCCCTAAGTTTATTGAGCATCTCTATAACCAGTGTTTCGAACTCTGCATCTGGTAAATTGTCTCTAT
>NW_011900756.1:3928-6017 GCF_000151845.1 Pteropus vampyrus | reverse complement strand
ATTTAAATAATTCCTTCATCGACTTGACTTCGTTCTTTGCTGATAATATCAGTTAACGTGAATGTAGAACTTCTGGGTACAATCAAAGCCACTTTATAAGTTTCACATAGCCCTCACGGTCACCCTGAGGTAGGTACCGTACAGATGAGAAAACGAAATAGATTAATATTGTGAATGAAGGTGGGCTATCGGAATTTAATTTCTAATATTTAATGATCTTGGTAGACCAGGTAGGATTAAAAGAAATACAAAAGCAACAGATCTTTGTTATATTTTGAAAATGGCATATTTACCTCTATAAGAATAAAATTTCCATTTTCCCTCTAGTGCAGAACTTTCCTCTACTACAACGAGAATATTCTTCGTCTCATTCAAATATCTAATTCAATGCAGCCAATAGCTCTCGTTCAAAATGTTTCCCTATTATCCTCAGATATGTTTACGCGAGTGGTTACTACCTGGAAATGATTCCCCACCCCCAAGGACATGCCAAGGACATGGCAATGTCTGCAGACATTTTTGGTTGTCACAGCCTGGGGCGGGGGAAGTGCTGCTGGCATCTGGTGGGTGGAGGCCAGGGATGCCGCTGAATATCCTAGAACAAATGTGTTGGATGGTCCCACCATGAGGAATTATCCAGCCCCAAATGTCGACTGTGCCAAGGCTGAGAAACTCTAGTGTATATGGAAAGTAAATCCCGTATTCTCATTATTTTATTGATTTTCTACTGATTCACAGAGTAAGGCGTAATACTGAAAAATATCTGGATTCTCACAGACTTCCAAATCACTAAACAGAGTAAGGCAAATACAGCCATGAAACCCGATCGAACAGGACCAAGATATACTGCTGTCTCCAACAGGGGAGAAGACAGCCGTTTGACATTTGTCAGGTCGCTTAACCTCTCAGGAATACAGGGGCCTCTTAAGTAGGGTGATAGATGGTTGGCTCATGCCTCCTTTCCATCCCATTTTAACTCAAGAGCATCATCAAATTCGGATCAAACATAGTTCATTCTGGAGCAAACAGATTAATCCCAAAATACCTTTTAAAAATAATAAATACGATAAAATTACAGAAACCAACAAATATAGTCGCACGCCACATAACTTGCAGTCGACGACAGACCGCGTGTATGATGATGGTCCCATAAGATTATGAGGGAGCTTAAAACTTTCTGTTGCCTAGTGATGTCCATCACTAATAGAAACGTTCACTATCTGCTTAAAAGCAAATCTATAATAAAAAAAGAAACGAGCCGAGCAAACCACCATGGACCTATTTCTGAAAAGTGTGACATTTCCTCAAGAAGAGCCTCAGGCAGGTCCTTCAGGAGGTGTTCCAGAAGAAGGCACTGTTGTCATAGGAGGTGACAGCTCCACGTGAGCTATTACCCCTGAAGACCGTCCAGAGGGACAAGATATGTAGTGGAAGGCAGAGATACTGATGACGCCGATCCCGTGCAGGCCTAGGCTCATGTGTGTACTTGTGTCTTAGAAAATGTTTTTGTACAGCCGTACAATGTGTTTGTGTTTTAAGCTAAGTGTTATTACGAAAGAGTCAAAAAGTTAAAGCTTATCAAGTAAAAATGTTATAGTAAAATAAACTAAAATTAATTTATTATTGAAGGAAAAAATACTTTTTATAAATTGAGCATAGCCTAAGTGCACAGTGATTACAAAGTCTAAGTATGGACACTCATGGTCTGGGACACTGCCCCCCGACTCCCCCAGAGAATCCGCAGTCCTGCAAGCTCCATTCACGGCGAGCGCCCTCTACAGGTGTGCCACTTCTTACCTCTTATACTATATTTTTACTCTATCTTTTCAATGTTTAGATATGTTTAGATACACAAATACCACTGTGTTACAACTGCCTTCGGTATTCAGTACAGTAACATGCTGTACGGGCGTGTAGCCCAGGACCACGGGGCTATAGAGCGCAGCCCGGATGTGCAGTAGGCTGCACTATCTGGGGTTGTGTAAGGCGATCCATCATGTTTGCACAATGATGAAATCGCCTACGATGCGTTTCTTAGAACATTTCCCCGCTGTTAAATGATGCATGACTGTAGAGGAAAATAAAAAAA
>NW_011900756.1:0-1573 GCF_000151845.1 Pteropus vampyrus | reverse complement strand
CATTCAGACTTCACCTCATTTTCATGGTCACAGTACCTAACGCGGAACGTGGGGTGCACGGACTGGTTCGCTGTGCACCTCAGGGCACAGGATCCGCGGTGTTACTGAGAACATACGTATATTGATTTTTTCTGAGCCCAGCATGTTTCTTTGATTGGACAGTCCGACTCTGAATGAAAGCACGTGGTAATGAATATCTAGCAATGCAGTGGTTTCCAGTGGTCTATAAAACAGTAGCAAATGTAGAATTCTGAAGGGAATAACAGTGACGTAAACTCAAACTCGGATTCACCTGCAATGTTGACACATCCTGAATGAATTGTGTGGAGAAAGCGGCCACGTGGGCATGAACAACGAGCCAGCGAATAAGGGAGGGGGGGAATATAATTATTTCCATTCCTTTTTTATGACGGATTGGGCCGATTCAAATTCAACACTGTTTATCGATTATTTTTAACAATCACCAGTGATGGAATTATTTTCCCTTTACTTTGTAACTCAAGAACTCCTTCTTAGGGTAAAGTTTTTAAGAAATCACTAATGGAACAGACTCCGTCCTCGTGGGCTAGGATGGACATGGGAGGCTTTTATGTAAAACGAGGGACACCTTCCTCGCTTGCTCTTGCTGGTTTCAGCCAGAAGCAGCCTGCCTGCCGGTGCAAAACGGAACCGTGTTAATAAATTGCTTTTATTGTGCCAAGGCACCACACGCTGCTTCAATGAAAGCTCTCCTCCAGCACTGGGGGAGGGAAGGGTCAGTCCTCAGAGTCGGGCCCCGGGACAGGAAATGTGATGTCAGCACAGGAAGAAGACGCCCCCCTCCCCCGTCCTCACCCTCACTCCCACCCCCGACCCCCCACCCCTGCCACGCCAGGCACATAAACTCCGCCAGTCTGGGGCGGAGGGCCCAGCAAGACAGCTCGGAAACGCTTCTGTTTCGAACACCAACACCAAAGTGGAGGGAGGGAAACAGAAACCTCTGCCGGGGTGTGCTGAATTTCTCACGCCTCCAAGGCTATGCAAACACCGTCCCCTTAGCTAGAAGCCTGTCCCCATCACTGCACAGGCCCTTCCTCCTCCCAGCCACGGGCAGGGTGCCTTCTGCTCTAGTCGGGATTGCTAACGTTTCCTGTTAGAAAACGCTCCTGCCCGCAGAATGCTTGCAGTTCACGATGCAACTGGCCTAGCCCCACGGTGGGGCGTTGGATTCTGCATCCGTCACTGAGCCAAGACAGCGGCCTCCGTGAGCCAGCTGGAAGGCCGAAAATACCTAGGGCGCTTGGCTTCCCAGAGAAGCCCAGCTTAAGAAGGGACTCCTTAGTCTCTTGACACGTGAAAATGCAAATTAAACTCATCTTTTAACTCCCTGCTAAAGCCGTGAGTCGTGAGTCTGAAAACCAGCAGGGTCTGGTTCTTCTCTCAAACTTAAACATCGGCCCATGAGTTTCTGGACGCCGGATGCATCCCTGCTGACATGAGCCGTGGGTGCGCAGTGGCGCCCTCTGAAGCACAGAAAGAAGACTTCAGGAACACGGGTGAAGGACACACTCCCGGGGAGGTCTCAGAAAGGCGT
>NW_011900755.1:3171-4226 GCF_000151845.1 Pteropus vampyrus | reverse complement strand
GCTTTAAAGCTCTGATCTCTTGATTCATTTTCTTTCGCAATGACACTGCAGGAAGTTTCACCCTAGACGCGATAGTGTAGCAAATGCCATTGTCCGGCTTTTATTAATGAGCTGATCGACGCGCTGGAACTTGACCACAGCCATGTGGAAAGAGTAGAAATGCTGTGACCTTGGTCTTTGCATGCAGATCCCTTAAGCTTGTTCTTAAAAATACTTTTTTTTTTTTTGGTTGTTATTTATCAGCCTTTTTACAGAAAACCAACTGATATAATTTCTCTTTTGTGCTCGGTACAATTTGGGATGTAACATCTAACATCCATCAAAATATGTGAGGTGTATTTCTTCAAGTGTCAGCAGCAGATTGGATTCAACATTTAAGCGGTGACAAATAGTCATCAGAGCCAAAAGACCCAGAGAAAACTTAAAGGGAAATAGAAAATAAAGACTTTCCTCAGAAAGGGCGGGGGGGGGGGGGATGCGCCTGAGGGTTAAAACCACGGGCCACGGGATCAGACAGTTTGCATTATTTTCACTATGACACTTCTGGCACCACATGTATGGATTGTTCCTACACTGACGGGCAGTTGGACACCAGCTGGCTGTCCCATAATTCAATGCAATTCCGAGGCTAACTACCCAGAGATGGGGCAGCCTGCAGGTTAAGGGCTCAGGCCCACAGACTGTCCCCGCTTCGGGTTGCCACCTGCACGTCTGACCGGCTGGCTCTGAATCGGGATTCCCATGACCCCCTCCTTAGTTCGGTAATTTCTTAGAACAGCTCAGAGAACCCAGGCAGTCACTTCACCTACTGTCACCAGGTTATTATAAAAGACGTGACTCAGGGACAGCCTAGCAGAAGAGATGCCCAGGGCAAGCGACAAGGGAAGGGGCACAGAGCTTCTGGGCCTCTCTGCGCACGTTCCCTGCCAGCACCTCAACATGTCCCCCGGCCCCTCTCCGATGCTGTCACTTAGGGGTTTTTATGGAGGTTTCATCACGTAGGCATGATCGATTAAATGATTGGAACCCGACAGACACCAAATAGATATTTCTTA
>NW_011900755.1:0-1529 GCF_000151845.1 Pteropus vampyrus | reverse complement strand
AAACTGATGGTCATGATTCCCATGACATGAGATTTTGTGAGGATTCAAATAAAGCAGGATTTCTCAGCTTTGGCACCATGGACATTTGGGGCTGGGTCGTCCGCTGCATTGTAGGATGGTTAGCAGAACCCCTGGCCTGTGCCCAATCAAAGTCAGTAGCGACCCTCCCCGCCACCCCCCAGAACAACCCAAACTGTCTCCAGTCATTGCCTAATGTCCCCTAGGGGACAACTTGTCTCTAGTGGAGACCCACTAAAATAAAGCATGGATCAAACGTCCCTGCCCACAAACCCCTCCTGCATCCCCAGTTATGAAATGAAAGCCCTCATGTGACAAAGTGAACACCCGCCAGGCCTGCGAATGGGCCTCACTCAGCTCATGCGAGCCAGTGTCCTCAGAGGGACCCCAGTGGGTCATGGACAAGAGCCTGGGTTTCAGAGCTGGGCTGCTGGGCTTCAGGCCTGACCTGGCTTTTTCTAACCACGTATCCTTAGGCCATTGATTTAAACAGTTTGCACCTCTTTTCTCATTTGTAAACTGGGTTTAACCATAGCCCCTTCCTCTTAGAGTTCTTGTGAAAGTGAAATAATCTAATATTCATAAAGTGCTTAAGAGAGAGCCTGGTCACGCGATAAATGTTAGTTTTCGATAACGATAGTCTTGTTTCAAATCGGTTCTCAGCCAGGGCTGCACGGGCGCTGCATCGACCGTGATAACCTCGACCCAGCTTGCCCTTGATTTTCCTGGTGTTAACACAGAAAGTCCCATATCCAGGGGGAGCTGGTCACCCTTTCACACCGCAGCAGAATGGCTGAATGTTTGGTTGCATCGTGTCCACAAACGCAGACCGTGTGCCGTAATTTCTGGCATGGCCAGAGTGCTGGGTTTAGATGGCCAGGCTAACGCTCGGAGAAGTGTCGTCAGCCTGCCGGGGTGCGATGCACATGGGGATGTTTCTACTGCGCGAATGACACCCGAGGTAAGAATTAGCGAGCGGGGGAGATGGAGCCAGGCGGAAGGAGATGCGAACGACACGCTTATTTTTATTGGCCTAGAAAGACAACTTCGGTGTCTTGTACGAGGAAACACGTGATTTACAAAAATAAATACAGCCTGGGGAAGTGGTTGCTGCAGACACGTCAGCAAATAGCGGGGCATCGCACCTACTTCTGTGCGTGCGCGGGAGCTAACAGTGCAGAGGCCTTGGATCTCACATTCTCGCAAGAACCTAGGACTGCTCCCGGTTTTCTGCTCGGGGAAAACTGTCCTGCACTGAGCGATGTTTTCAAAGATCTGGTCGTGTGTTGGGACTGGGGAGTCATTTTGTGTTATCAGCATCATGACGGTTGAAGCAGACACCATTGATTGCCTATTCAAAGTGTCTTAAAAAATTTTTTTTCTTATGAAACTTTTTTCCTTACAACGCTGATTTTATTTGGGGGAGCCAGATTCTGCTGTTCCAGATTCTCTGGTCTGGAATGTTGCAGCACCCAGATGTCCCTGCAGAAGGCTTCCTTTCTCCAATCACA
>NW_011900754.1:3554-3948 GCF_000151845.1 Pteropus vampyrus | reverse complement strand
TATACGTATGTATGTATATATCCAAAGAAAACAGAATATTGATGAGATATCTGCATCCCCATGTTCATTGCAGGATTATTCACAATAGTGAAAATACGAAAACAACTTAAACATTCTTCAATAGATGAACAGATAATGATGTGGTATATATACAACAGAATAGCATTCAACCATGAGAGGGAAGGAAATTCTGTCATTTGTGACAACATAGATGGACTTGGAGAGCATTACAGTAAGTGAAGTAAGCCAAAGAAAGACAAATACTGCATGGCGTCACTTATATGTGGAATCTTAGGGGGAAAAAAGTCAAGCTATTAGAAACAGAGTAGAGAAGTGCTCATCGGGGGCTGGGGAGCACAAGAAATAAGTAGAAACTGGTAAAAGGGTGGAAATG
>NW_011900754.1:0-1964 GCF_000151845.1 Pteropus vampyrus | reverse complement strand
TCCTGTACCCTTGCTTCCTGTAGTGGTATTTTATTTTTTTGTTTCTTGTCATCCTGTAAAGGATCATTTCTTGGAAGGAAACATTTTATTCCTGAATAAGCCCTGTGAGGAAAACAAATTCTCTTAAAAACAATGCAAATGTCCTCATGTAGCTTTTTGTCTCCTCCTTAAACCACCTCCTGCTCCAAGAACATTTGCATAAGTAGTATACAGGTTGTTAGAAATGCCGATGTAGCGAATTGGTGAATTTTCTTTTTAATCTTCTGCTATCCACCTGCATTTACAGATGCGACTACCCATAGTATGAATTATTCATTTACTTTGATAATGATGTTTGGAAAATAATACAAAGCTGTTAAATAAATGTGTTTTCAATAACTAAAATCCATTTAAGACCTTACTATTGATAAGTAAAAATAGTTTGTAAATATTAGATCTCTTAATCTGAGTGTGTAAGTTATTTGAATTGTTAGCCCTTTCATTTCTTTCCTCTGTAATTTGTTCTCTGTAAATACAGTAGAATAGATATTATTTGATAAATATTTCCTAATTATAAAAAATTTCCTCTTCAATACAAATTATACTTAGAGAAATCTGATCCGTATAATTTCTATGAATTTCAAAAACATATACTAGATAAAATAAGAAAATAAGAAAACTGTGAGAATTCTAAACACTTTATAAAGTCTGACTTTTCGAATAAGCAAGTCCTGCTAAGTAACCAAACAAAGTTAAAAGTTTAGCGTACTTTAAAAAATATCATAGCTGATTTGGAGTTAGAGTCATGTGGATCTTGGCTCTTTTAGTTTCTTTTGCAGGATCCAGGTGCATTAAGTACATTTTTTTTGGAGTTTATACATTATCAACTTTGTATGAATTCTAGGAGGCAGATACGGATGTCCTGGAGAAATTCTGAATCATAAATCGTTGAAATGCAGCTTTTTTAGAGTATAGGAGATTTTAGCTGAATCCTACAAAGGTCACAATGTACATGATGTTAGGATAAGAATTAGAGTGTTTTGTTCTATTTTATTGCTGTTTAGAGACAATATTTGTGTAGTTAATCCTAGTCACCTAAAATAAATAAGTAGTAGAGCAGCAAGTTCTACTACTCTGATTGTCATGGTCACTATAAGACTTTCAACATAAGTTAACAATGATAGGTCAACTGGTGGGAGTAAAAAGGGCAGGAAGGTGTGTTTAACTTAATGGAAGGGTAGCCAGTAGGCAAAATAGGTTATCTGGGCTAGAGGTCAAGTCTACATGACAGGCATTCAGGCACACATAGATGAAGTATGAAATTCAGCAAACCAAGTGGTGCAAAATCAAATGCCCACGGAAGGCATTGGTGAACCATTCCCTATTTAGCCAAAAGCTCATGTCGAATCTGAGTAGTCAGCAATTTATGCTAGGCATAGAGTGTATTATTATTGTATAGTAAAAATAGCTTGCATTTTTATATATTATTTTATGTATAATGAAATATGTTCAAAGATATTACATACCTCAATTATTTTATATAATATTTAAAACCATACAAAGAAAATATTATTATATTGAGGACAGGAACAAGAAGGCAGAATAAGAATGGAACTTGACACTTGATCATGTGTTCTGAGGCAAAGACTTCATATTTGTCTTATGCTTATTACTAGAATTAAGTTAATGCCTGAATTTTCATACAAAGCCTAGGAACATTTGTGGAACAGGAAACCACACAATTCCAACCCTGTAATTTGTTTCAATTCCCAACCAAAATAGATGTGCTTTTCTTATGTTTGGCCCTAGTAGGTCTGATGGGGCAGGAAATTATCTGGAAGTCCTGGGATGGTCATGCTGTGATAAGAACTTTTGTTCAAAAACTAGAAAAATTGAACTCCATATGACTGGAGTTTAAAGGGAAGAATGATGCTTTGACTAGTAATTAATAAACACTGGTGCCGCTGATGCTGGGACTAGTGTTA
>NW_011900753.1:485-1521 GCF_000151845.1 Pteropus vampyrus | reverse complement strand
GATAAAATATATTTTTAAAAGCATTTTGATACTGAGGAGAAAAAAATGGCATAGATGATAGAGGCTCTGTTCATCCCTCTGGAGATCAAATCAAACTTGTGATGGAAACAAGGAGCAGCAGCTCTGAGCACCAGCGCCCATTCGGCTACACGCAGAAGGCATGAGGGACTTACAGGGAGATATTCTCAGAGTGAGAGGCAAGGTGAGACTCGCTCTGTACAGAAGTGCCAGCAGTATCTATTGTTCCCTGTTGAGCTCTCCCCACTCTCAGAGAGCAGACACAGCGCCACCATAGCTGTGACATCATCAAACTGGGTAACAGAGGTCGCTCCGCCCAGAGGATTCCCTAAACCCCACCTTCCCCAGTTCACAGCAGCATCCACATCACATTCAGATGTATCCTAAGCAAGTCAGATGTGCCTTGCTGAGCAGCTACTACTCTCACACTGGAGGCAGCTGGCCTCGGTTTCTGGTGTGGCCTTTTGAGGCAACTATAAGCACAGCATCTGTGGATTTGCTTGCTGAATCTTAACAGGTGGCTCCGGAGGGGTAGAGGCTTGGGCTAAATTTGGCCTGCAGTTGAACCCCTCTCAGGACTGTGCCATTGGACACCTACTTTACAAATCCACACTAATAAGACCGGGAGACTTAGGAGCTTTGCTTAGTACATAGAAACAGACATGGAAAGGCAGCCAAAATGGGAAGACAAAGAAGCAGAAACCATATGATAGAACAGAACAAAGATCCAGATATAATAGAGTCAAGTCGTCTAACAGATGCAGAGTTCAAAACACCAGTTATAAAGATGCTCAATAAACTTTTGGGATTATAAGAGGGAACCAGTCTGAAATGAAGAACACATTATCTGAGATGAGAAGTATATTAAATAGAATAAACAAAGGAATAAACGAAGTGAATAAAGAAGAGGATCGTATGCCCTGTCTAGAGGACAGGAAAGCCCATCAGGACACTCAAACAGAGTGGCAAGAAAAAAGAGGCCAAGACTATAAAGATGATTTAAAGAGGATATGGGACA
>NW_011900753.1:0-435 GCF_000151845.1 Pteropus vampyrus | reverse complement strand
ACTATAAAGATGATTTAAAGAGGATATGGGACACTATTAAGGCTCCAAATATTCGTCTGATCAGTGTAACTGAAGAAAATTAAGACATTGAAGAGCTGTTTGAAGAAATAATGATGGAAAACTTTCCTAACCTGGTGAAGGAAATGGACACAAAACCTCAGGAAGCTCAGAGAATTCCAAACATCAGGGATCCAAAGAGGCCCCACCAAGACACATCATAATTAACATGCCAAAGGTTAAATACAAAGAAAAAATTTTAAAAGCAGCAAGAGAAAAACAAATGATTACATATAAGGGAACATCCATACAACTGGCAGCTGATTTCTCAAGAGAGATTATGCAGGACAGAAGGGCTTGGCAAAAAAATATTCGACAGAATGAAGACCCAGGATATACAACCAAGAATAATTTATCCAGCAAATAATAATTTATCAT
>NW_011900752.1:3316-5936 GCF_000151845.1 Pteropus vampyrus | reverse complement strand
GAGATCTTGCTTGTACAGACTCACATTCACACGGCTATTCAAAAAGATGTTGAGAAGAAGATCATCTATGTCCTCTCGTGCCATCAGATGTCATGCTTATGTCCTTTCACACTGGTCTCATGAACAGTTATATACTCATATGGGATGCATACTATTTGCTTATTATCTATTTTGTCCCTCCTAGAATCCTTCAAGCAGAGAACATATCTTATTTATATACACATTACTAAAGCCCTCAAAATTGCTAGGCACATAGTAGGTGTTCACTAAATGCTTGTGTAAATGAATGAATGGATTGCAGATGTGTTCCTAAAAGCCAAAATTGAAAGTTATAGCTTCCTTAAATATAATTTTAAGATGCAATTTGATTTGTAACTCAAGGCTAAAACTGAATTTCTTTATACATTTTGAATATAAATACTCTGAACTCTGAAAGCTTATGGAAATATATTTCAGAAAAACTAATATAAGCAGTCAAAAGCTTCAGAGAAAGTTTTTCCTTTAACAAAATACTTCGGTAATGTCATTTTTTCCCTAAAGACAGAGTTATAAATGAGATGAGAGAAAATAAAGTTTGACAAATTTAAAGATGAAAAAGAAAGAATGAGTGTAAAAGGACTGGCCATATCATAAAAAATGTGAAACTCAAAAGGGTAATTCATTAACCAAAAAGATGGCCCAGCAACAAACTTATTTTCACCCTTGTCATTTAGAGCACCACGTTCCGACTGCTGGTGAAGCTGGCCTTGGCACCAGAAGAGGAAGCAAAACTAGACATTAAGACTTGTCTTAGTCTTTCAGAGGGTGATCCTACAAAGAAAACATCACTCACTCATTCCTTGAACATATACTAACTGAGCACCTATAATAAGTAAGAAACTCTGGCTTCAAGGAGTCACAAATAAATAAATAAGGGCTGACTGCTAAGAGTCAAGGCCACTCGAGATATGAAAGTTGGGAGATGTATATCTTTTTCCAAAAGTCGCACAAAGTATGGGTTTTGTCGAGTGGTGAAAGTACACAACAACTTTTGGGAATTGTAAATGATTTGCTATGGAAAGAATATAGAAATTATTATGACGGAATTATGGGAAATGAGATTGTAAGAAGAATAACTCTTAGTTTTGTTGCGTTACACTCTGCTCTAGTAATTTACCCCATGAGGCAGGTACAAGACAACTATTATCAACTTAGAATCACAGTACACAAAAGGCATCAGAGTCGTATGTACTTTCGAGATGGCGGAGGAGAGACATGACACCCTATACTTTTGAAAAATATGTACAAACAATAAGAAGAAAAAACAGAGGACGATCTTCATCAACTTTGAAGGAACTATACTCCAAACTACAAAGATCAACTGGAGGTCAGCCAAATGAACTTTGCAGAAAGGAAAAAAGGTGTAGCTAGGTGCTCTGGTTGAGGAAGTGGGGTGCTAATGGTAGAAGCAAGCATTTTACCTCTTCAGAATCCCAAAAAGTTAGGACTCAGAAGCACCAGTCACAATGGACAGAGGGGTGAGGCAAAAGGCTAGAAGAAGGGCACATGGCTAAATATCAGTAAGGAGAGCTTTATTCAGCTGGGCCCGCGTCCCCACGGAGTGTAGTCAACCAATCATCCTTCCTCAACTGATGGAAAGCCAGGAGGTTCTTCAATAGAAAAGAGTAAAACTGAAGAAGGATTTAATTTATAATTCATAACTAAATCCTGAGAGAGATCAAATATAGCCATGCACTATTTCCTAGCACAGTACTGGAGGATGTGCTCTATCATAAAGAGGGAGTAAACAGAGGCAAAAATGAGCTGGGATTCAAGAGAAACAGAGGTTCCATCACCGGTGAAGGAACAAAGGAAATGTATGGCCTGATGGCAAAATGAGACTGTCTTAAGATGCGAGCTCCTGAGGAGGCCTAAAGACGAGCCACCCAAGAGTGGTGTAACTTGAAGGGATTCAGGAAAAAAAATGGAACTGATCAATTCTCAGACATGTTAGAACCTGAGCAAAATTGTGTTGAGAGGTATTATACAGAATTATTGGGTTTTATCAAGACCTTTCCAGATGGTGAAAAAACAAATGAACAAAACAAAACAAAGCAATTATGAAAACAAAACAATCGTTCAAGAAAGGAAATGTAATCATAGTATGATACCTAGCTTAGCAGGGAACAAGATTTACATGATTATTATCATCATCAAAACAATCTATATGGATTTAACAAGAAGTTAAAATGTGATTAAAATCTACCATAATAAAAACTTCGTAGACAATGTCTAAATTTGGATGAACAAAACCCATAGCAATTTAATCATTATTCTTAAGAATATACTCCTAAAAAACAGAAGAAATAAGCAGAGTTAAATATATTTGCCTCCTGGGAGCAGGCAAGGTACAGGAAAAGAGGTAACAGCCTTTGGTTTTACATTGCAAGCGCTTTAGCACAATCAGACTTTTCAAATTCTTTATAAGAAAAATTTGATTGAAAGAAAAATAAGTAGCATCTTTTTCCAGACAGGACTCAAAAAACACTCTGTTTTTGGCATGAACAACCTCCATTAGAGAGAGCACCTGGATATACAGTGGCTTCGCCATTTGGCATGTACAAGACAAGTATTATCAACT
>NW_011900752.1:0-1296 GCF_000151845.1 Pteropus vampyrus | reverse complement strand
GGAGGCCTAAAGACGAGCCACCCAAGAGTGGTGTAACTTGAAGGGATTCAGGAAAAAAAATGGAACTGATCAATTCTCAGACATGTTAGAACCTGGGCAAAATTGTGTTGAGAGGTATTCAAAACAAAAATATCAGAAAGCAAGGAAAAGAAAAGAAGTCATGAAGGAACTCCATGGGCCCTTCCATAATCACAGATTGCTGCTCATTCATGAGGGACTCTCCTTCCGTCTGACTGTTAATTTCACTTCCTCTGGAAGCCATTTCTCAGATTCAGATCTTGGAATGGATGTTGGAATTTGGATTTACAAATAAAATGTTTTCAATCCTCTCTCTATTCCTTGGGATTCTTAGTTATAGAGTTTTGTGTATTTTTTTTAACTCTGTTAGAAACTTGGCTGTCACCAGCCGAATGACCTCAGTTAATTTACATAACTTCTCTGTGTCTCGTCTCTCTGAAAATGAGTACAACAACAGTCCTTATGTTGTAGATCGGATGGTGAGGGTTAGCTAAATTAATATACGTAAAGTGTTCATGACAATGTCTGGCACATTATAATCATAAGGTAAACACGGAGGACCTCCTTAGGGTCAGCAGCTAAGATGAGAAAGAATAAAAAGGCCTTATGTAAAACAAGGCTGTCCATATTGGCTCAAATTAGGTTATTGATTTCAGGGCTCAGCCTTCTCTTTGTATAATCTCTTACCCATTGCCATGGATTATCAATGGCCAACTGCCAGTACTCGTCCGTAAGTTGAGGGGGCTGATTCTGACTACCGCTCAGGCCCCTGTAAGCAAGGGTAGTCGCAGATTGTGGGACCACTTAAGTGGCGGTGAGCCATCTTATTCATGAGCACTGAGGATCAACATGATTCAAAAGGGACTATGTTGTTTCTATAATGCGTTCCTCCCGATGTCACATTAGAATACTTTGACAGAAATCTTAACTCCACAGTCCTTCCAGAAATGGAGACCTCAGTCTTTTTC
This sequence comes from Pteropus vampyrus, assembly GCF_000151845.1. Classification (NCBI taxonomy): domain Eukaryota; kingdom Metazoa; phylum Chordata; class Mammalia; order Chiroptera; family Pteropodidae; genus Pteropus; species Pteropus vampyrus. The sequence goes on along the minus strand of NW_011900752.1, from coordinate 310 downwards.
AAGGGACAGCCATTGCCAAAATAGGTTTTTAAATAAATGTACTCAAATGACAAAGTTGAAAGTAATGATATGAAAAAGAACTAGCTAAAATTTATAATGATTTAGTATATACACAAAATCGCCTGCTATTGAGAACATAAAAAATTACTTTTCAATAAAAGAAGCAGATCGAATCCTTATAAAAAAATCCAATTTCATTGCCAAAGAGAATATACACAATTCCCCTCACTCTAATGGGAATTATATGGCTAACACCATCACACATCAAAATAATATAACATCCAATGAAATTTAATTTTAAGGAGAGAGT
>NW_011900751.1:4165-5224 GCF_000151845.1 Pteropus vampyrus | reverse complement strand
CTTCTTCCCATAAAATCCTCAGAGGGAAAAGTTATTCCACCACAATTATTGCTTCCTTTGGCAGGGATTAGACAAAGCAGTTATTCGTTTAGCTTTGCTGAGCTCTCACTGTGTGCAAGACGCTATGATAAGAGCTTTACACATGTCTCCTCTACAACCCAAGAGGTTTTCTCCATTTTCCAAAAGAAGAGTCTCTGGCACAGAGAGGCAAAGTGATTTGCCCTGAGGAACACACCAGACAAGTAGTTTTAACTGGGTTAATGTGGCTCTAGATTCCAGAGTTTTTGAGAAGAAATCTATTAGCAGGGTCAGTTTTTAGAGGATGTGAAACCTAAGACATGACTTTAAAAATAAATGGTGATTTAGCCTGGAGAGTCAGTCCTAGAACAACAGTAGCAGGCACCTGGGGTGAGGTGGGTAACTAGCCCGCCCCACAATCCCCATCAGCCCTTTTGAAGTCTCCCCAAGTGTGTAAGGCCCACATGTCTGGTGTGCCAATACACGCTCCCTAGCTCCTCTCCCAACGAGCCCCTCCTAGAGAAAAATTCTAGAGCTGCTGCTGTAATAATCATGATAAAAATAGCTGCTATTTATTGAGCACCTGCTGTATGGCAGGTACTATGCTAGGGGCATACCATACACTCCTTTGAACCCTTACAACTTTAAAGCATAAGGATTGAACATTTCCATTTTACATCTGAAGAAACCGAGGCTCAGAGATGTTGAACGTTTTTTCCAAAGTCATGCAGCTTGTGCTCTGTGATGACTGTGCATGTATCTCAGTATCATGCTCCTAAATATCCTGCCAGTAAACCACGCTGGGCAAGCCTTGTTGCAGAGGACATGAAGAGCTGGAGGAGAGACAGGAGCCCAGCACCCTGCCATTGAGACTTTAAAAAGTCCTCTTCTCTCTCTTAGGGTGGCTCAGACCCACTCCCCTGGCCCCAGCGCATCAGCATCTTCTCAGGACTGCTTCGTGCCGTGGAGCACCTTCATGGCCTGGAGATCATCCACAGCAACATCAAGAGGTGAGGGAGATGGGCTGGACCCTGCCGAAGT
>NW_011900751.1:0-765 GCF_000151845.1 Pteropus vampyrus | reverse complement strand
TTTTGTATATCTGTTGTCCATCCATCTTTCCAATCATCAATCTAACCATTCAACATCCATCCATCCATCCATCCATCCAATAGATACCCATCCATTCAGTATCCATCTACTCATTCAACCTCCCTCCTTGCCCCCACCCTATCTGTCATTACTGTATATGGACTGCAAGTGTAGCTAAAACACAATCCTTCCCCCAAGAGCTCATGGTCTGAGGGTAGTAGTCTCCAGTGTATATTTCTACAGAATACCAGTTCCTTGAGATCTCTATAGGTTTGGTCTGTTTAAAGGTTTTGTGGCCAAATCAGTTTGAGAAATCTGGGTTTAGTAAAGTCAAGCGGATTTATTTACCACAAAATTAATTAGAGTCTTTAATGTACTAATAAGCCTTTAATCTGATAATTGTGAATTTACCATAGATGGGCAAACAGTATGCAATGTTTTCTAAATTAATTTGACTGTGGAACTTTGTTTTCTCAGTATCTCTCAGCATCAGTGTCCTATGGAACCCAGTCTAGGAAAGGCTGGCTGAGATAATTGACAGTTTCTGGTTGACCTCTGCCAAGAGCCAACAGCTGTATCTTGGACCTTGCCCTCTCCCTCTCCTGCCTCAAACTCTGTACTCCTCTCTGACCAGTCTCCTGTCTGTCCACCTCTCCCAATAGTGCCCTCTCCCTGAGCCACCTTCTGTCCTTAGCCCGACCTCCACATGTCAGATTCCGCTTTCCTCTTTCTCTCAGACCATCAACTCTTCTGGTTTCCTTGCCC
>NW_011900750.1:3498-5621 GCF_000151845.1 Pteropus vampyrus | reverse complement strand
TGTGTATAAGTCAGAGAGCCCCTTACGACAATAACTCCAGGGTCCCCAGAGGTTTCAGGCCCACAAGTTGGGATCCACTGACTTAAAATCAATTCTGAACCCTTCGACCCAGCATTGAGCTTTCCATAACCTGACCTAAGTTACCTCTATAATGTCATCATTTGCTGACTTCCCACATTATTCTAGCCAATAAGCTACATTCGCTATGTCCTGGACACCCGAAGCCCTAGCTCCACCTGGAATACATACCTTCATCCTTCCTTTTTATCTGTCCAAAGGGTACCTTTCTTCAGTAGATCCCTCTTCCAGGCTGCTTTCCTTGGCCATTGTAGCAGATGTGTCTGTTGATTCTCAGAACCATCGCTGCCCTTCTAAGCCCTCTCCCATACAGAAGGGGATGGATGCCTGGAAATTATACTTCCAGAATCTTCTCATCACAGCTCATTGGATTCTACTGATAAGGGTCACTTTATTCAAGAATCAGAGGCATAAGTGAAGAGCCGTTATTTTCCTGCAGCACCTGCAGATAGATGAGTGGGTCCTCTCCGATGACATAGGTGGGGACTGACCAGTGGCACTCTCTTCTCTGTGCCCCCTCTGCACTCTGCATATTGTATTTTGATTGTTAGTTTATCTGAATATTTCTCCCAGCATACCGACAACTCCACAAGGATAAAAGTGATGCTCCAGAGAATCAGCCACCCAGGGCTGCAGACACTGAGCTCACCAGCCACAGCTTCCCTGCAATGCCCCCACTTCCAGGTCTCCTGAAAGCCGGCACTCCTCCAGCCCTCCCAACACCTGTGTAAGCCTCTAAGTCCCTGCATCAAGCCCTCTCTACTTGAAACACCTACAGTAGCTTTCACTCCTTGGAATTGCTGTTAGGCCTTAACATAGTTTCAACTGCTTATGCTGTTAGTTATCTTTTCATGCACACTCATTTAGATGATCTCCAAAACACAACTTCTTAAAGAAAGAACTGACTTTTCTATTTCTTCATCTACAATATAGCATCTTCCCTTGCAAGCAATTTTTTAATAAGTGATTATTGACTTGATTTGGTTAAATATGGGTATAAATAAGATTGAAGTGATGGCATATTAGACACAGTATCTTAGAAAAAAACTGGACAGACTGTCAAGTTGATATTTGGAGTTTCACGGTTTAACACTTTTCAATGGTTCTCATACCCCTCCCATCCCTCAGTAAACTAACTTACCTGTTTTAAATCGAGTTGCTGATTTCCATTCTACATACCTGTAAACGCTTTTGAATGGACAATCTTGGGTCGGTGACACCATCACAGCACTTCCTGCTTTACATTTTGAATCTAGGCATTTTATATTCTTCCACGGGTTAAATCCTGCCTCTATTCGATCTTGCCTAACTGCTCTTAAAGTCTGCCTTTTCCCCACTTCTTTTCTTTCTACCACCAGGTATAAAATAACAGGAAGAAATATCTTTTTTTAAATGTGAAGAAGGATAAAGCTCTCATCCTTGAACTACAAACATATCTTTTGCTATTTCTGTAAATCTAGCTATAGTGAATTGAATAGTCTTTCCCCAAATTCATGTTCACCCAACCTAGAATGTGACCTTATTTTAAAATAGAGTTTTCACTTATGTAATTAGTTAATGACCTCGAAACAAAATCATCCTGGATTTAGAGCAAGCCCTACATTCAATGACTGGTGTCCTTCTAATAAGAAGAGAGAGCAGAGAGAGACATAGGGGAAAAGGCCATAAAAAGATGGAGATACAGATTAGAGCGGCCCACTGCTACAAACTGAGAAACACCTGGGGCCGCTAGGAGCTGGAAGAGGCCAGGAAGGGTTCCCTGCTAGAGCGTTCAGAGGCAGCATGGCTCTGCTGACACCTTGTTTCAAGCCAATAAATTTGTGGTACTTTGCATGACAGCCGTAGATAATGAATGCACTAGTATAGCTGGCATTTTTCAAAAAAGTCAGTACCAAGTTTGTAGATATAAATGAATGTATTGTCAGAAAGTTGACATAGTTACACAAGCTGCTAAGCACAAGTGTTCCTCATCCACCCCCTCTACTCTTTTTCAGGACCACTTTTCAGAGATGTAACTAAAGCATCTCCTGGTGAAAGCACTTCCC
>NW_011900750.1:0-1478 GCF_000151845.1 Pteropus vampyrus | reverse complement strand
TGAGATAACAGATGTTTGTTGTTGTAAGCCACTAAGTTTTGAAATAATTTGATACACGACAGTAGGTAACTAACATGTAGCAACTCCTATTTATATTAAGTACATTCTTACTTTTCAAAACACGTATCCTGATTTTTATTTGTGTGAGAAGGTCGTCTGACTCCTTGTGCGGAAGTAGAGACCACTCTCTTAGGAACTAAGTGCTTTTTTGGATACATAAAGTCAAGGAGCAAATGATTACAGTCCAGGACTGGGCATCTTCCTTCCAGAAAGGCCCATCAAGCAGAATGTGGTATAATGGACCTGAGGGCAGTTTCCCTAAGGCCAGAGTACCAACAATGTACCAAAGTACCAACCCATACTCCCACCATCTTAGGACTTGTAGTGGAAATAAAATCATTTTATTTTTAAACATCTAACTAGATTATTTCATTAACCTTTTCAACACAGTGTTTTATAGGGAACTGCCTCTCTGTCTCCTCTGAATCAGTAGAGATGCCCTCTACGATCACAAAATTGATACTCAGCACTTATTTTGTGAAGGAACATAATTGCCTGGCTGCTATGAGACAACATTTTATTTCAGATTTTATTCATTGCTTATTCATGTCCGCAAACAATTTCCCTTTCACTCAAACTTTCCTGTATAATAGAATACTTTGTTAGGTAATGTTTACTAATAAACTGAAGTCAGAGGTAACTATTAGCAAAGATAAAGTATTCAATTAGAACAGCTTAATTACAATGTGACTTTGTATAGAATTCTGGATTGTAATTTTATCTGATATCAATCTCAAGTGTCCATTCGAACTAAGACATCGCACATTTGGTCCTGATCTGTGGTCTCAAGGACTCGCAAATACAGCTGATGTTTTCTATGTTTTATAATGGGAAATATCATATTAGGCGCCTATGTAGATATTTTTAGGTCTCTCAACCTGAGCTACCCCTACGAAATTATGTGTTAATTTCTCAAGTAGAGAGAACGTAGGGAGAAAGATCAGAATTTGTTATTGGAGGTCTGTTCTGCATTCTCTTTGGTGTTTTCCCTCTTTCAATACATTAATATGTCTGCAGCTGAAAATACACATGAATTCTTCTTGAAACATTTTTTCAAGTCCTCTTTTTTAATGGATAGAATGTTCTGAAGCTTCACTTAACTTCTCACTCTCCCTACATCAATCCTAACTAAACCAGTGACATTATCAGATAATGGTATTGTCCACTGGAAGACTGATTGGATGCCTGCCATAATCCACAAAATTGCCATTAACCCATATTTGGACAAATATTGACAAATATCTTAGACAAATATTGAACAAACCACTAGCTACCAAATATTGGCAGCTGTTGAAACAATGTTCAGGCTGTCATAAGACCTCACCTTTGCTTATTAATAATAATTTAAGTCAAACTTTTCTGACATTGTATTTTTCTTATAATATCTCATATCATTCATAAAGCATTATAGTTTTTTT
>NW_011900749.1:3090-7000 GCF_000151845.1 Pteropus vampyrus | reverse complement strand
TGTGTGTGTGTGTGTGTGTGTGTGTGTATTTCATTTTGGTGATTGGGTAGTGTCTTGTTCCTAAGATTTCATTTTGGGAGGTAAAGCGGTGTTACTAAATATTATAAAAAGGGTCCATTGCATCTGTTAGAGTCAGGATGACTGATTTCGTCCAATTCTCATGTCAGACAGGAGTGACTTGGGCAGTGGCCTGGGGAGCCCCCACCCCTGCCCTGACTTCTAGTTCCCTACTCTTTCTTGGCAGAGGAAAGAGAACCTCCACGGGGTCCTGCTGCATGCTGGGCACTGTGCTGGCTGTCATATGGTAGCGGATGGTGTCACTAGGCCCATTTTCAATGAGGACTCTGCTCAGGAAGTTTGGGTGGCATGCCCAGTAGACACACAACTGTTAAGGTGTGGTGTTGGGATTCCAACCCAAGACAGAATCCACAGCCACTAAGAAGGCTGTTCTGCCTCCTCATCGAAGAAGGACATCTTCAGTGACTGCTGTCCTGACAAAGCCAAGAAACTTATATGAACACCTCGAGATACAGATTACCTGGGTGTAATAGAATGAACAGTGGCTAAAACAAATGTGGCTTTGTTTATTCCACACAAGAGGCTAGAATTAGAAGCTGGAGACTTTGGTTCAGGGGCTCAGTAGTGCTGGAGGCTGTTGCTCTGCAAGCCTCTTGGCTTTCCTCATGGGAAGAGAAGGTCTCCCTTCTTCAGCTTCTTTAGGGGGAATAGGCAAGGAAGAAGGGGTGGGGAATGGGCAGCGGGTTAGCCACGCAACAATCTCTCTCTTAGTCACCAAATCGCCATCAGCATTACATGGTGATTAAAAGCATGGCTTTCGGAGTTAAGAAAACCTTGGTTCCAATCCTAGCTCTGTAATTTCTTAACTGTTTTGAACCTCAAATTCCCCATCTGTGAAAAAGAGATGGCAGTAGATTTCACTGAACAGCAGACTGGGACGGTCGAATGAGACAAGGTATGTAAATGGTTTGGCCAGGGACTGTCACATAGTAAGAACTAAATAAATGTAGGTGCTCCATATCATCATCACTCTCAGGTATAAATGTTAACCAAGGTAGAGTTGGCATGCCACAGGCATTAAATCCTCTAGTTGACCCTATGAAGCAAACACCATCGGTTCATTTCACAGATGAGGTGTCTGAGACAGAGAGTTTAAGAAAAATGGAGTCTAGATTCAACCCCAGGCAGTGAGATTCCGGAGCTCGTCCTTATAACCTTTACACTAAGCTGCCTCCTTGACATATGGTGGCCATTATTATTATTATTCAAATATTAACTAAGCATCTGTTTTGTGCCAGGTCCTGTGCTGGGCCCGGGGGTCACAATGATGCAGAAGATATAGTCCCTACTCTGAAGGAGGGACTATATCTCCCAGCTTTGTGGGGTCAGAAACATAGACAGACACATAATACCAGGCAATGTAGAAACCTGGAACAGTTCACCATCAGAAAAATTGGCAAATAATACTCATTATTTGTATGCAAAATTAAATCACAACTAAGAATTGTGATTGCATTCAGCTGCCCAGTCCTGGGTGGTGGCTCGTTCCCAAGTTTCCCCACGGGTCTTTTCTGGCTGTTTCTGTTCAGTCTTTTGCTAGCAGACAATCGCAATAGGCATCCAAGTTTCTAAAAAAAAGAGTGGAGGAGAAATATAAAAATTATTAAAATTGGGAAGTGTAAAGAAATGAGAGTTGGTGCCTCCTCTGCTGGTGACTTGCCAGGGGCAGAGTCTAGACTCGGTTTGTCCACCTGTTAGATGGAGATTCATTCATGTTTTCCCGAATTCACTCGAGAAAATATGAGAGGGATCCTGCCCACCGGGCCTGAGAGCTGTATTATTAATACAAACTATGAGTAGACAGGAGGAATTACAGAGAAGGAGGCCTGGCCTCTGCCTTTGAATCATGCTGGGGTGGGAGGGCAGGAGGAGTGGGTCGAAAGGGTGAACGAGTGTGTGTGTTTGGGGGGCGGGGTGCGTGCATACACATGTTTAAGAAGGAGGCCACGCCCGGCTTCCCCACAGGCTCCTTCTCCCCGCTCCCCGGACCTCCCTCCCATCAGTTGAAAGGGCCTCAGAGTCCCTTTCTCCCCATCTCCTCATCCCACTGCATCCTGGCGACAGGTCCTCTCAGAGCCAGAACGGCTTGTTCCCTATATTAATGGCTCACGGAGGGGGCCTTGGTGACTGGCAATCAGGGAGAAGGAAATGGATTTGCAATTATAGCTTTTGTTTTGTCGGTTTTCTTCATCTGCGGGCAAGGAGGAAAGCCTCCTCCCGGCTCCTTTTCCTGCTTCTGGGCCCAGTGACACAGGCCTTCCCGCCTTCTTCTTGTGCTCTGGCCCCAGACTACCTGGGGGGGGGCATTCTGAGAGGGGGGCAGGAGAGGGGGTGGGACTGAGCCTTCTCACGCTACTCTGGGCTGTGTTGGAGCCTGACCTTGAAGGACTCATCCCTTCAGACTCCTCTCCAGCCCCGCTGCACCCTGCTAGCTGGTCTGGTTTGCCCAGGCAGAGTCCCAGGACCCCCTAGGAAGAAGTTCTGCCCCCAGGAGGTTTTCAGGGCAAGCTTGTAATGGGAGGGTCTCCCTGATAGTTGAGCAAATGCGTTTCCTCTGGCCCCTGTTTATAAGTAACCCCAATACAGGAGGGCCCAGGTTGTCTCTGGGGCCAACTCATGGTTTCGCCATTCACTTCCCCAAGAGACTGGGACTTGGGAACCACCGGGGACCCCAGAGGCTATAGTCAGGTGATCACTCTCCAAGGGCCACCCCTTCCTTGGGTGGGTGGGAGGCGCACTCCCAATCCCTAATTGGCATCCGGAAAAGGGCAGTTTGGGAATCTGCCTTCCGTGGGTCTGAATGCTGTGTGATGTCAGCCAAGATAGTTAACCTCTCTGAGCTTCAGACACCTCCCTGGTAAATGAGGATAGTCACCTTACAATGACTTGCTGCAGAAATTAAATGAGATAATACACAAAAGCTCCTGGCACAGCACCTGGTGGAGAAGCTACTCCAGGAAAGGCAGTGGCTGCGGTGGCCTGGCTCAGGGCTGCAGGGGTCTGGATGGGGCCTGTGTGGGTGGCCGTCTGGGCGGCGGCAGCTGCCCGGGTGGTGGTTCATTTTCTGAGCTGCGTGGGTGGACACGGCTAAGACCTTCTGGCTCATCTAAATCATTTCATAATAAACATTTTAAAATGCAAAAGGTTATTGTGTTTTACAGAAAAGTAATTCCATTGCTAGAAACCTGTTGTCAAAAAGAGTGAGAAAGAAAGAGAAAAATTAAACTATAGCACGAGGTTCCGGCTTTCAGCGGAGAAGGGCCTTTTCAGCCATTGCCGGATTCTCCCCTCTGACTTTCCACCTTCCCTTCAGGTTCTCGGCCTGGAGACAGTCCAAGAGGTGTCCAGGTGCTCTGAACTTTACTGCTGCCCATGGGCTGTGGGTCGAGGTCCTGCCGGAGGGGCACCTGCTACCCAGGAGGCATTGCGTACCTCACTCCGGAAGAACCTCGACCAAGGCCCTCACTCTCTGGCCAGCAGCCAGCTGTTAAGCATTGCAGGCTGGAGAGAGAAAGGTGAGGGTTCCTCACCTGAGCAAGGCCAGGCCCCTGTCCTGAGCGGGGTTGAGGTCAAGGTCACTGAAACCAGGATCCGCAACCCTTAGCAAATTCCTAGGGGCTTGCCATCTCAGTCCTGATTGGTCCTTAGGACCAGGAGCTGAGCCTGTAGGTGGGAGGGGGAAACTGAGGCCAAGAGGCTCCCAGGAGTGAGTCAGCTGAAGGGGAGGAAGTGTCCTAGGCAGCTAGAGCCACTGCATAGAGGCTTGGAGCTGAGAGAACCAGAGCAGAAGGTCCGTCAGGAGTGTAAGTTAGGGAAAAGGCACGACCAGTTT
>NW_011900749.1:0-440 GCF_000151845.1 Pteropus vampyrus | reverse complement strand
AGAAATAATAGCTAGTTGTTGCTATTATTGTTGTTATTATTTTTAGCGATCTCCTCCTCCCTGAGTTTGGGGACCCATCCCCCCTAAGCCTGCATCAAGGGTCCTGGCAGGCCTGGCTGATGTCTGAGCCAATGAGAGCTGAGGGAGAGACAGACACTACCCCCAGGGCCTAAAATAGAGAGAAAGCTGCCTCTGAAGCTAGGCTTGGCAGGATGGTTTTGCCCATACAAGGCCAGAGTCGGTGCCACCTGGCAGCCCCTTGGGGCAGGGAGCTGAAGGGCAGACTGCCTCAGGCCTGCTCTGGTTTTTGCTAGATCTGCTTGGGGCCGCCCCAGGAATGTCACAGGCTCCTTCTTCCTCAGACGGATGGCTCCCTGGAGGCTGAGTTTCATTTGAAATCAGTTTAAGAGAAGAGGCTCTGGCTCCAGGCCCTCCTCCCC
>NW_011900748.1:5318-6834 GCF_000151845.1 Pteropus vampyrus | reverse complement strand
CAAGAAGAGGCACCAGCAGGGGTTCAGAGGAGGAAGGAGAGGAAGGTGGGTCTTTTCTGCTCTGCTCCTTCCTGCCTCCACACAAGTGCTCAGGCGGTAGGCCTGGTGTCCCTCAGCTCCTCCTGGGTGCCAGCTCTCCCTGGAATCAGAAACACTGGCCTTTCTTGCCCCTTCACGCTGAAGAACATAAGGGCCTCCTGGGATTACTAGTCTCAGGGTATCTCCACCTCCCTTAATAGTTCCTTTCACCCTGCTCACACTTTTGTTAACAGTCTTCTCACTAAAGAGTCAAACAATTTGTGGGTACCCTGATTGACACAATGGGCTAGGCTACCTCTCAAGGCTGAAAGACTTGTCCTTGAGTTGCTCTGTAGGCTCTGTTGGCCCCACCTGCTCCAGCTCCTCATCTCTCCTCCCTCCCAACCAATTTGGGTCCTTCCCCATGTCTACTTGCTTTTGAATCTATTTCTTGCAGATAAATGTATTCCCTCTTCTTTACAGCTTTGCCTTTTGATTTGGAGAAAGAAGAAAAAATATTTCTAGAGAGCTATTAAATGTTTCCTTACACAAACACCAGTTTTGTATATCAGAAGCTTTGCCTCTCATGACTTGAAGTCTCGAAAATGGGTTTCAAGTGCCTATTTTGGGAGTTAAAATCTGAGCATCAGCTCTTTTTCTCTGTATTCCTGCTGCACAATCCTAATCCCCTTCAGAGTGATAGATCCCTCTGGCCGAGTAGAAGGAATATCATTTAAAGGAAGGAAAAAAAAATAGTGCTACATTTCAAGAGATTTTTCTCCCCACAGTTATTTTCAACAGGTAAGAGGGAGTGAAAATGGCAGCAGATTTTTCAGCGATTACATAACCACTTCTCCTCCCCTGTCCCACAATACACATTATCCAGAAATTCTGGAAAACTATGAGTGCATTTATTCAACACATAGTGAATGAGGGCCAACTACATGCCAAATAGGCAGGTACTGAGAACAAAAATGTGTGATTCCCACTCCCCCCCCACCCCTGCCATGGAGATTATAATTAATGTTACATGTTAGAGATTAATCTAATAATTCACAAAATATTCACAAAGGCAGTTTTGTCTTTGTACTTGCTATTCTATTTGCTTGCAATACTTTTACCTCAAATATCTACATGGTTTGCTCCAAACCTCCTCCAGGTATAGAGGACAATCACTGATCTTCCTGGAGGACCTCCATGGCCACCCACACTCCTTTTCCTCTTGTTTTCTTTTCTGTGTTCAGACTATCACAAATTGTAAACTTCATAAAAAATAAGAATTTTTCTTTCCTTTTTTTTTAAGTTTTTTTAGTTCTCTGCAGCATTTTTGGAGCTGAGAACAGTATATGGCACATAGTTGGTGCTCAGATGTTGTTTATTGAATGAACAAACCATACCAAGAGCTAATAAGCATTGAGCTGAGAAGGACTGGAGACAAAAGACTTCGCAGAAAAGTGACCATTGGCCTGAGCAGGAGGCATTAACTAGGCCTAAAAGA
>NW_011900748.1:0-1543 GCF_000151845.1 Pteropus vampyrus | reverse complement strand
GTTACATTAATGTAGTAGGGCACCTGCACCTAACTTATGTAAGTATGACTCAGCTTAGTGTTTATTACACTTGTGTGGCAGAATGTCACTATTGTTCTCTGACATATATAAAGCCTATGCTGTCCCCTAGCGCAGAAGTGCACGCTTCCTGCAATAAAGTTGATGCCTGCCTTTTCATTCTCATGTTAGCAGCTCGTGCATTCTTTCTACTGGGCGTCTCACCATAGAAACCTTCCCTTCTTGATCAGCTCGGCGCTGATACATGGCATAGCTGGCAGGATGAGGAGAGTACAGCCCGAAGAGTTCTGGACAGTCCCCGAGTGGAGGAGACCTGGGTGGAGGACATGTAGCCCTCTGCCTCCCAGTGGTATCCCGTGGCCACGTCCCCGGAGGATTGGGATGGAGAGAAGCCACCTCCAGAGGATGTTCGGAAAGCCCTGGAGTTGCTGGAGTGGAATGTCCCTACCGCACACCAGAAGGCAGCGGGTCGGGTGGCCTGGATGTTCCCGGTGGTGCTGCGGCAGGCCAGCCTGGAGGTTCAGGACGAGGCTCAGTGGGTGCAACAACTGCAACGTCAGGAAGAAGGGTTGGAAAGGCACTGGCGGCAACAGAACACATGATGCAGAGCCTTGATGGGCCGCTGCCATCGTCCTGGTCTGGGAGCCCGCCAGCGATACCGCAGCAGGCGCAGACATTGGCCCTTGGGCGGGGGGCAAGCTTGTGGTGCCCCTCAGGCTAAAAAGCATGCCACCTTGATCCACTATACCCCTTGACAAAACAGGTACGGCAGAGAGCTGGGGAGATGGTTCCAGGGTGGCTGCTGCAGCTGTGGGATGACAGGGCTGAAAAGACTGAATTACCTCCAGAAGAGATGGCTCAGCTGGCCTCCGTAATGGTGATACCATCCCTCAGGCAGCATCTCCAGAATGTGGTGTGCCCGGCCTGGGGTGCCAGCAACTACTCCCTCATTAACTGGCTCGTGTCAGCTGCACGGACAGTGTGGGCTGACTAGGGATTGCTGCCAGAGACAAAGAGCAGATGGACCCCTTACTTAGATCTGGTCCAGATAATTTGAGAAAGGGGCATGTGACAGATGATGTTTCGTGCCCAGTACATTAGCCCCGATGAGGGAGTATTTACAACCCATATGAAGGACTTGATCTTGACCTCTGGCCCAGCTGGTACTTTTGGAAACATAGCAGTGCTGCTGGCCCCTTACGTGGATAGGCAGATCCACAAGGTAACATCTGCCATGGCAAGGTTGGGGGATGTGGAAGTGAAATGCAAGGAGCGTTCCACCCAAGTGCGTGCTGTACCAGCCCCTGCACTCCCGACCCGGCCAGTGCATGGATGGAGGTGTGGTCGAAAAGGAGGGGCAGGGCAGCTTCCAGCCCAATCAGCAGTGAAAGTGAGCCCCCAGCAAATGTGGCTTGATCTCCTTGCCACAGGGGTCACTGCAGAAAAGATTAAGCAGCAACCTAATGAAGTGCTGCTGGCACTGCGGAATCAGCTGTGCCCTGACCAGCAATTCACTCCTATTCCC
>NW_011900747.1:6290-7499 GCF_000151845.1 Pteropus vampyrus | reverse complement strand
GTCATCATGTATTTCTTAAGTTAATCACTTCAAGAAAATGGCTCTGGTGGTGAGTGGGCCAAAGTTAGCAAACAAGGTAGTTAAAAAAACAAAACGAAACAGCAATCCCTTTATTACGTGTATGTCGGATTAACGTTTCCTTACAAAATGAGTACAGTCAGCATTTCAGAGCAAATCAGCTCAAAATTAAGGATCGGCGTGCGCTTTATCCGCTGCCGATCTCTTCTCGCCCCTTGTTCTGTTCTCTGAGAGAGTGACTTCGATATCTTTGAATGGGCACATCTATCATTAAAAGACAAGGGACATGCACTCCCAAAATATGTATTTACATATTTATTTTTAACAGAGCTACATATCTATCTACGTATATTTAAACTATCTCTTGTTCTCTAGTTAATATCTCAAGGAACTTCAGAAGAAGTTCGTCATTAGAGAAAGCAGATGGAAGCCTTTTGATCATTTTCAACTTGGGGGCTGACCGGGGGCCACGTGATTATTGTTAATTTTATTTGCAATATGGCGAAAACTCATATTAAGAACAGATGTGTTAACTCTGCCGCTTTGACCATGCTGAGATTAGGTTTAGTCGAGAACCGTATAAACATAGTCTGTAAATCTACCTAATGAGGCATATGCAATTTGAAATTCGTTGCCATATGTCGAGAGTGAAGGAACCAGTGAAAACGGTGAGCTGGAGAAGTCCTGCCCTTCCCTCGGTATCCGGTGCAGAGCATATGTGACATGTGACTCTCTGACCTAAGGACTGAGGGTGGGAACTCAGGTCCATTCAACGGGAAATGTTAGTAAAGCTTAATTATCTTTTTTATTTCTAGAAGAGAAGAAATGGAAGTTCAATCTTTTCTTCTCATAACTCACTTCAAAAATTTCTGCTCTTGGGGCAAGACAAGCTATGTAGCAAATGACAGGTGACTTTTGCATCATAATCAGCAGCAAAGCTATAACCGTCCTAAAGAAGATAGAGTATGCCTCCCCTTCCATCCCTCACACCCCTCTCCCTCATAATGGGGCGTGCACCTCCTTAGTAGCGACTAAGGTGACATCGGTTTAGGTGGGAAGAGCAGAAAGGAAGAGTGTGCCCATCATAACCGGCTTCCCTGAGCACGAGCTGCTCTGGGAGGTTCCTTCCTACATGGTTGGTGGACTTCTTAACCGGGGAGGACCATCCTCCGAGACGGGACACGGTGGCGT
>NW_011900747.1:0-1235 GCF_000151845.1 Pteropus vampyrus | reverse complement strand
CAGTATCTAATGCCAAAACTTGGGGTCAGGAATTTATACAGAGCAAAGTGTTGGTGGCTCATCTCTGCTCCAGGAAGTCTAGGGCCTCAGCTGGAAAGACGGGAGGGCTGGGGCTCATAGCAACTAGGGCTCACACGCATGGGAGTTAATGCAGCTTGTTGCCTGGGCCTTGGCTGGGCTGCCAGCCAGAATACCTGTCGGTGGCCTTGTGTGGCCTAGGTTTCCTCAGAGCAGAAGCTGGGCTCAAGAGGCAGCAAGTGGAAAGTGCCAGTTTCTCATGAGCTGAGCCTGGATAATGGGCAATGTCACTCTCACCCATTCTATTGGTGGGACCGAGACAGAGCTCAGATTTAAAGAGTGGGGAACACACCTCATTACTCTTTGGGAGAAGGTAAAAAAGTTGTGCGGCTATTTGTTTTTCAACTTCCATAAATATCGAGCGTACTGTAATGAATTGTCGATATGTTTTCCCCACATTAGATAAACATAATATCTCCAAATAGCATTATATTGAACTACCCAGCTGATAAGTGGTGTAAAAGCAAGCTTCTCTCCCTCTCTCCTCATACTTGGTGTCATTTTGCTGTCTTGCAATTTCCTTTTCTAAAAATGGCTTTTGATAGATCAACATTTAATTTTTATATAAATGTGTCTTCTTATCGCCTGTATAACATTCTATTGTATGAATATATGGGCCTATTTTATTAGTCTCCAAATAAATGTGTACTTATTCTATATTGACATAGCACTCACCATGTGCCAAACACTGTTCTAAACACTTTATAAACATCAACTCATTGGCTTTTTATAATAACCTGATGCGTGGAGACTTTTATTATCCCTATTTTACAGAGAATGAAATAGAAGACAGAGAGGTTAAGTACTTGCCTAAGGCCCAACGGCAGTGAGTCGTGGAGCCCTGACTTGACCTGAGTCCTGTGATTTCAGAATTCACTCTTTTAACCATCATGTTTTGCTGCCCGTTGGTAGCTATTAATTTTGTCTCATGCGTTTGCCAGTGTAAGTCATGCTACAGGGGACATTTTTTTTTTTATGTGTACGTCTAGAAATTTTAATGCATATATGAACGTACTTATCTTTTAAAAAAAAAAGACAGACTTTAATGGCATTGTTCTGCGCACACGTGAGTGTTTTCTCGGCAGAGGTGCATTTCCCATGACCGTGACGTAGCCGGCACTCCAGGTGGCTCACACACATGGCTCTTTGAAAGCTCC
>NW_011900746.1:1339-1747 GCF_000151845.1 Pteropus vampyrus | reverse complement strand
AACCTGTCACCCCTTTCCTCCCTCCACACCCCGCCAGGGCTCCCCCCCCACTGGCCTCCCTCCCACCCTCGTCCCGGGGCTGCTCTGAGTTTCCAAGTCCCAGCAGGAGGCGGGAGCCCACCCAGGGGTCTTCATGGGCTCTGGGCGGGAGGCGGGACGGCCCCAGGGCTGCCAAGCCAGGGGCCGGGGTGGAAGGGCCTTTGTGACACCGTCCTCTCTCTCTCCCCCGTCTGTCCGGGACTCTGGAACCTGCCTGGAGGAGTCGGGCCAGCCCCAGGCCCCGGGAGGAGGAAGCGAGCCGCTCAGGGACGCGGCAGGTAAGTGGCAGCCAGGACTGGGCCGGCCTCCCTGGGGTCGGCCGGGAGTGGGCTCCTTCTTGATTCCGCGGACCCCTGGACCCGCCTGAGC
>NW_011900746.1:0-599 GCF_000151845.1 Pteropus vampyrus | reverse complement strand
CTGGCCTCCCTCCCACCCTCGTCCCGGGGCTGCTCTGAGTTTCCAGGTCCCAGCAGGAGGCGGGAGCCCACCCAGGGGTCTTCATGGGCTCTGGGCGGGAGGCGGGACGGCCCCGGGGCTGCCAAGCCAGAGGCCGGGGTGGAAGGGCCTTTGTGACACCGTCCTCTCTCTCTCCCCTGTCTGTCCGGGACTCTGGAACCTGCCTGGAGGAGTCGGGCCGGCCCCAGGCCCCGGGAGGAGGAAGCGAGCCGCTCAGGAACGCAGCAGGTAAGTGGCAGCCAGGACTGGGCCGGCCTCCCTGGGGTCGGCCGGGAGTGGGCTCCTTCTTGATTCCGCGGACCCCTGGACCCGCCTGAGCTCGGAGGGAGGGGGCTGCCGCCTGTCCTCCGCCCCCCCCCCGCCCCAGCCCCAGCCCTCCACCATCTCCTCCCCCAGGCAGAGCGAGCGCATTCGCATCGGGAACACCTCACCAACTCCCCCTTCGCAGAGGACACAGGCGCCCAGCGCCCCCGAGGCCCAGCACGGGACAGGACAGAGGCTTCCGGGGACCCCGACCTTCCCGCAAGGCCCCCTCTCTCCAGGGAGGGAGCCGTGTGGGT
>NW_011900745.1:2368-4681 GCF_000151845.1 Pteropus vampyrus | reverse complement strand
TTCTCTCCAAGTTTCGTAAATGCATGCCCAGAACTTAACCTCACTATCTAATCTGGGGCATTAAACTGTATCTAATCTCATTTCTTATATGAGTAGTCAATTATTGCCTATCGGATTTCCCTCTAAGCCCAGTCACTAAATGACCACTGTCCTCCAGTTACTGTATTTCGGGGAAAAAAAAAAAAATTAGGCTGCTTTACAGCAAAACTACCTTTTCCTTACTAGGCAAGCTAATCATTGTTTTTAAGGAAAGGCACTATGGCTCCAAGAAAAAAAAAAATGCTCCAAGAAAAAAAAAAAATGCTTTCATTCAGAAAGGCTTCCCTTCCCCAGCCCCCCATGCCCCCAGCAAAATATCTTGTCACTATTCTGAAAAAGTGCATTAAAACAAACAAACAACAAAAGAACAACAACCTAATCGGGTAAAATATATTTCTGGAACTTTTGGGGTGCATCAGTTAAACTAATTTCAGGCGCTAGCAAAACAACAAAGCTGCCACTCTCATTCTGTATTGTATTTCTTCTGAATTTTTCATGGATGTTTCAAAGTGGTTAGAATATTTTCTACACCAGCAGGAGCTGACCACACGGCAGAGATAAATATAGCTCTCCTTGGAAACGTGAAGGCTTAGCAAACGGAATTCTGCCCCCTAATGCCGAGACTATAACTGCTCCGGGTAGACAGAAAAGAGCTGGGACTTGTCTTGCAAAAGGCTGATAGCCAAGGATGTACGTCACCCTATGCTGTCACCCATCCTCCCAAGTCATGTTCTTGGTGAGGACACACGGGGAGCACAGCAGGTACCCCTAGACCACAGGTGTCCACACCACGCACTTCTTTGCTTCCAGTCTGTTAATGCACATAGGCTGTGAAGGGGCTCTGGGCATGAGCTACATAATCCAGTGGGGGCAGGGGTCCCTTCCAACATGGAGACCTCGAGCAGGAATAAGGGATTTAAGGGAGGGAAGTAACACATGTTGGTGGAGCACCTGCTCTGAGCTAAACAGCCCGCGAGGTTGGCATTATTATCCCCATTTTACAGACGAGGCCACAGATGCTCTGAGCAGTTTGGTAACTTGCCCAAAGTCCCTCACCTGGTAAATGGTGGAGCTGGGATTTGAACTACTTGAACAAGGAAGCAAGCTAGAAACTCCCTTATTAGAAATTCCAAGGTGATCCTCTTAAAGCTCAAGGTCATTGCTGTCTGGGGAGGGAGGGTCCCATGGCATGGGGGATCTCCGGGAAAGCCAGGCTGGCTACTCACTGCGCAACACCCAGGCGGGCCACCGTGCTCTCCCAGTCTCACAGGGTATTTGCGTTTTACCTGCTGTAGGGAGGGCCTGGGAGATAGATAACACGCTCTCCCTCCAGTTAGGTCTGCCCTCTGACGCCCCACCCTCCTGCACGAACCGGGCGACCTGTGGCTGACTTCTGAATCAGTAGGTCTCACTGAGTGAAGGGTCAGAGCCCAGGTGGATGGCCGCGGTTGAAGAACAGCATATAAGCTGCGGGGAGACCTGTGACCGTGGCCATCCCAGGCGCATAAAGGAGCGTCCCTGTGGTGACCGCTCAGTGCACTCCTGAACCGTGTCGATGCACCTGCCCAGGTCTTGCTCTTCAGGCCTCTCTTTCCTAGGCCACGTACAGACCTGTCCCCTCTCTGCACATTGTAGTTACTGGAGAGCTTTAAAATATGAGTGCCTGGGCCCCAGCCCCGCCCCCCTGCCCCCCCCACCCCCAAAAAGAATGCTGCTCTGACGTCTCTCGTCATAGATCAGCTTCGCTTGTCTTTGTCCGGTGTGTAATGGAATCGTGTGGTACGTGCTCTTTTGTCTGCGTTCTTTGGCTCAGCACTGTTTGTGGGGTCATCCCATCATCCACATCATCGTGTGTGGTTGTAGAATGTTCGTTCTCATTCTACGGTATTCCATTGTGTGAATACGCCACAATCTACGGTGGATGGGCATTCGGGTCGTTTCTAGTTTTCGGCGCCCGTGAATAGTTGCTGCTATGAACATTCTAGTTTGTGACTTTGGGTAAACGTGGACACAGTTCGCTTGGGTGTAGACCCAGGAGTGGATTGCTGGATCGTAGGGTTTGTTTATGTCTGATTTTAGTAGATTCTGCCAAACAGTTTTCCAGAGTGATTGTGTGGAAACTCTCCCGTTACAGTTTATCTTAGTTTCTCTCTGGGACTATTCCCTCAATTCCAGTTTTGAGGGTACCCTCCATGTGCCCTCTATCACCTTAAAGGTAAATGTCTTACTTGAGACTTCCAGTGGCAGAACTGAGGCCCACGAGCCAGAGGCAGG
>NW_011900745.1:0-1563 GCF_000151845.1 Pteropus vampyrus | reverse complement strand
ACTGCTTCAGGCTGTAGAGTGGTGGTGGGGGTACCCCGTGTGTCTGGCCACAGGTTCAGACTGTAGCTTACAGGTTCTGAGAAGGAGAGGTCATGTAATTTTGCTGGCCGTCCCTCCCAGGAAAAGAGAGTTGGTTAAATTTGAGAGCCGGGCTGCAGGGCCCCTCCCAGGCCTGGCTGGGGGTAGCAGGCTCCCCGGCAGCCGGGCATTTACTTCAGCTTTCTAATGGAGTCCTGGACGCCATGGGTGCAGAGCTGTGGGTCCGCCCTTCCCCAGAGGATCGTACCCAGGAGAGCAGCTTGGGTATCCAGCCTTCTGCGTGGGACCAGCTCACCACCAGTTTGCGAACAGAGATGCTCTGGGAT
Organism: Pteropus vampyrus; assembly: GCF_000151845.1. NCBI lineage: Eukaryota > Metazoa > Chordata > Mammalia > Chiroptera > Pteropodidae > Pteropus > Pteropus vampyrus. The sequence continues at coordinate 1,198 of NW_011900745.1, read as the reverse complement.
TCTCTGCTCACCTGTGACCTTGGAGATGGTGTTTCCTCTTGGCTTTTCTTTTGGGTCCTGAGGAAGAGCCAGAGTTCCTCCCACCTCCGGCCCAAGCGTTCATTCAACAGTCGTTGGTGGGCTCCCTGCATCTGCCAGGACTGGGCTCAGTGTTCACTGGGATTCCTCAGGGAGCAATGTCTCCTTAGAGTTTACAGTCCAGTCTAGAGCAGAGGTTCTCAGTGTGTGGTCCAGGGACCAGCAGCAGCGGCACCACCCCTCCCCCCCCCCACCCCCGAGAACTTGTTAGAAATGCAGATTCTCCTGCCCTACCTCCGACCGACCGGTGAATCAGAAACTCAGTTTAACAGGCTCCCCAGGTGATTCTAACACATCCTAAAACTGAACCACTGATCTCCCTGAGGGCCATTCCTGCCCCCATCCCAGGGAGCACTGGAAAGGTCTGGAGAGATATCTGGTTGCCACAACAGGAGGGGGAGAGGGGGACTACTGGCAACTAGTGGGTCTTAGAGACCAAGGATGCTGTGAAACACCTTACGATGCACAGGACGGTCCTCGCAGCAAAGAATTATCTGGTCCAAACGTCAGCTGTGCCGAGGCTGAGACGCCCTTCGCCGGAGGGGACAGGACGAGGGTGGGGAGTGCGGGGACTCCTTGCAGATTCGTTGCTCCCTGGTCTAATGACTGCGACGCGCACGCGCCCGCGCACGTTTCCCCCAGCTATGAAGTGAGAGGGTTAGACTCAAGGTCTCTGAGTTCCTTTCCAACTCGGGTGTTCATTCTTTCCAGCCAAGCTGCTGATCAGCCCCCCGCAGCCCTATTCTTCCTCTTAGGTGCCACCTGGCAGGTAGGGGCCTTGGGAAGGGGAGGGCACTGCACCTGCCTAGTGCTCTCCCCTCCCCCAACAGGCTGCTGCTACCAGAGTCCAGCTGGCCTTGGGTTTCCTTCTCCCATTGTGGGCGATGTTCGCTCCCACAGGATCAGCCCCAAGGAGCCCACCCCGGGGCGGAAAGGTAGCCACCAGCAGGCTCCGCGCACTCGCCGGCTTCGTGCAGGAAGCTGGACAGACCGAGCGGCGCCCTCTCTCCTGAGCCTCAAACCCTCACTTTTCTCAGACTCGAAATGAAGCAGCGGCCCTGGCCGGGGAGCTCTGGGGCCTGAGGGCGGCCGCAGCGCCCTGGACGCCAGCCTGCTGGCG
>NW_011900744.1:3345-4184 GCF_000151845.1 Pteropus vampyrus | reverse complement strand
TGGCGGCGGTACTCGAGGAAGGTGCAGGCCTTGGTGGCGAGCGCCACCACGTTCTTGCCAACGAAGATGGCCGAGACGCGGCTGTCGCGGAAGAGCGCCATGTTGGCGGCGCGCGCCAGCACGGCCACCACGTTGACGGTGGCGAGGCTGAGCACGGGGTAGAGCATCATCTTTTGGGGCGCGATGTGCTCGCCCTGCATGCTGACCTCGCTGAGCGCCACGCACGGCAGCACGAGCAGCAGCATGTAGCAGTAGAAGAAGGTGAGGCCCTCGGCCCACAGCGGCAGCCCGGTGCGCGGCGGCTCCCACAGGTTGGCCTGCATGTCCAGCAGGTCCAGAAGGTCCAGCGCCACCCAGAAGAGGCGGCCGCGCAGGTCCTCGCGTTTGCGGAAGGTGCGCACGTACTCCATGCGGTCGAGCGCCACGAGCAGCAGGAAGAGGCCGGGCACGCACACCGACAGCAGCAGCGTCAGCGCCTTGCGCGCCACGGGGTCGGCGGCGCCCCGCCGCGCCGCCTTGTAGTTCTGGAAGATGAAGTAGAGCTTGATCTCCAGCACGAAGATGTAGAGGAACCAGAGGATCATGGCGTAGCCGCGCTTGGCCGTGCGCACCTCGGCGCCCACCCACACGGCCACATAGCGCAGCACCAGCAGGAAGCACACGTCGCCCACCAGCACGATGATGCACACGCCGATCTTGCGCGGGCCCTGGTTCTGCTCCACCAGGTACGCGTCCATGACCGCCATGCTGCCCATGATCACAAGCGTGGTCAGGCACACGTGGCGCCGGTCCGGGGGCGGCAGCACCATGGTGGGCCGCCAGGGCCCGGGCCTGGGCGC
>NW_011900744.1:0-1570 GCF_000151845.1 Pteropus vampyrus | reverse complement strand
CTCCCATCTGCCTTCGACACCACACGGCCCTCTCCCTGTGCGTGTCCCCCCTCTTCTCATAAAGACACCAGTCACATCGGAAGGCCCACCTGAGTGAGCTCACCTCAACCTGATGTCTGTAGAGACCCTGTTTCCAGCTCAGGTCACTTCGGAGATGCTGGAGGGAGTGTCCCTGTCGCAGGCCTTGGTTTACTCCCTGAGTGATTTTTCAAGCACGACGTGCCCCTCAAACTGGACTCCAGGAGCGAGCCAGCAGAAACGGACTGACCCCAGCAGAGACAGGAGCCATCAGATGCAGCCTGACACGGCGGGCTCACTGCGGTCCAAGACGGCACCAGAAACTATGAATGCGACAAGGTAGATTGGAAAAAATAATAATAATAAAAATAAACAAAATCTCAAACCCTCAAAAACACAATAACCAAAATTAAGGCTCAAAGGAAAGATTAAGAGTAGATTGGACACCACTGGAAAGAGGCTCCAGGCACTGCAGGAGAGGGCAGAGGGGACTGGAGACTGCGGCCCAGGAACAGACGGTGCCACGGACGGAGCCACAGACGGTGCCACGGACGGTGCCAGGACGGAGTAGAGGGCGTGGTCAAGGTGCACGAGGGGAAGGTGGTCGAGAGGTTTCTGTGCCTGGTGAAAGACACCAAACCACTAATGCAAGTAGCCCAGCCATTATTAAAACGAAAAAACAAAACCCAAAAAACTTCACACATCCTATGAAACTGGTGAAGCCCAAGGCAAAGTCTTAAACGCAGTCAGGAATAAAGCAGTCAACGACCTCAGAAGGAGAGTCATCTGACATCCACCGTCTCGGCTGCAACAGCAGAAGCCACAGGCAGTGGGATGCTGGCTTCGGCCCTCCAGAAGATGATTGCCGTGGTCAGGACAGCGGCCCCCAGAGATGTCCACGTCCTAATCCCCAAAACCTGCGAACGGATTACTTTACACGGCAAATGGGACTTCGCATGTGTGATTGAATTAAGGGTCTTGAGATGAGGGTGTAAACAATAATATAAACGGGGTCCCTTTAAAACGCAGCGGGAGTGGCCGCCCGGGAGGAACCGCCTTGCAGGTCTCGTGCCTCAACCCTTTGGCACGTTGAAACGGGTTTTTAAAAATCCGCATCTCAGTGAACGCGTGTTGCCCAAGCGTTCTTTGCAGATTTCATCGAGTTGGATTGATAACATCTAAGTACAGCAACTCACGCCCTTATAAGGAGACAGATTTGAAGATACAGACACACACGTCACGGGAAGACCGTGTGATGGCAGAGGCAGAGGACGGAGTGACACAGCTGTCACCCAAGGAGTGCCAAGGACTGCGGGCCACCTCCAGGACCTGGGAGAGGGGCTCGCGGCATAATCTCACGGAGACCCCCCAGCAGGGACCCAGCTGCCCACACCTGGGGCTACGGCTTCAGGCCTCCAGGACTCTGAGAGAAGGGACGGACGTCGCTGTAAACCATTCGGTTTCACCCTCTTGCATGTGGCCGTCCAGTCGTCCCACACCCCTTGTCAAAAAGATTGTTCCTTCCCCCATCGACTGGCCTGGGCGCCCTCGC
>NW_011900743.1:4217-6054 GCF_000151845.1 Pteropus vampyrus | reverse complement strand
TAAGATCTCTTTATATATTAAAACTTTTAGAGTTTTCATTTATGTACTCTGAAAAATGCTAAATAACCAAATAATTTTGTGATTATGTTCATCCCCGTACATTAGTTAGAAAATGGTTCTAGAGTCAGCCAGGCCTGATCATAATGCTTCCATTTACCTGGAGATGGAAATGAAAAGAGTATGGACTTTGGAATCAGAGGATCAAATCTGGATTTGCTTCCCTGTTCTTGGCAAATGACTCAATTTCACCAAGCATCAGTTGCATCATCTATAAAATAAGGATAAACACAGTCTATTCATGAAATTAGGAGCTCACGTATGCAAAGTGCATGGTATATAGGAGTCACTCAAGCTAATAAGCTCTAGAATAATGAAGATTTCATAATTCTTGTACATGGTCTGAAAATCTTCCTGAAAGTCTTTCTTAAAAAACTAAACTATTTTTCTTAAACAAAATGCTTTTACAGATAGAAGGCATGAGATCTACGAAGGCAAATATCCTTTAGACAATTCCCAAATTCTTTTGGCTACTATTATAAAATTTATGCTGCAAACTGGGCACAAGAAAAAGTTATTTAAAAATGTCACAGTCCGTGATGGTCCAGCTTTTATTCCATAACTCATTTGGATAAACAATAAATTGAAATGATTGTCACCAAAAGACAAAAACAGAGGGGGAGAGGGAGAAAGATTGAGCGAGATAGAGGTTAAGAGACACTGCCATATTGGCTTCTCCAGGTCCTATCTGAGATCCCTGTAGTGCATGGTTCAGGAGACGAATCAGGAAATCCAAACACTCAGCTAATAATCCTGGTGAATATTGAAAAGGCTACACACTTGTCACAACTGATAACTAGACAATATTCCTCTGGACTAAGGACACCACAGTGTTCTTTTTCATTGCCGAAAGGTAAACAACTGTTGGCAAATCCTGGCTTGAATTTGTTTTCCCAGGTATAGGAGATCACCTGCCAAAATGAAGGCATTTCACTTTATATGTTCCAACATAAAGGCAAACCCTACATACTATTTGAAATAGACAAGAGGGACTAATTTTTTGCTTCTTTGTCTTCACACCATTGTCTTAGCTCCTAGTGCTTTTTTCCTATTTCTAGTCTCTCAGATTGCCCAAAACTCCTGTAGTGAGATCCCACCTGGTCCTTTCATATGTCCCCAATTCCTATGTAATGCAAAATGAACTTCTCCCCGCTAAAATTCCCAACAAGATATTAATTTTACAACAATCAGGGTAAAATAATTTATACTGTATGATAGATAGTCCTATAATCATGAGTAATTTTCATTTTTTAAAAGAGATGAATATTGCCAAAATTAATGTCTAATTAGTTGAATATATAGGTCCGTGTTACAGGTATCAAGTCATCATAGGTTTGTTTTTGTTTTTTTGTTTTTGTTTTTGTTTTTAATTGGGGGAACAAGAAAAGAATAATTAGGCTTTAGATAGATGAATCCTCAGGGTCTGCTCCTCCAAACTGACCCAATTTTTTTTTCTAGATTCATTCCCTCCTCAAGTTCTGCTGCCATGGCTTCAATACCAACTCCATATATTTTTTTGTTTGTTTTTACCCAGTAAGATTCTCATAACTACAGGTTCTCTAGCAACAGAGATAACGTTGATGTGGGAGAGGGTGCAGTTTGGGCTTATGGGAACTATCAGCTAGAGGTGAGTACCTTTTTCATCTGAACACTTATTTAAAAAACAAATAACTGCATTGCTTCCATTGCATAAAAAGCCTGACCCAGAGTTAGGAACATGCCTCTTAATGTTATTCCCATCTACAAAAACAAAGCTAGTTATGGATATAACTTGAAATAT
>NW_011900743.1:0-882 GCF_000151845.1 Pteropus vampyrus | reverse complement strand
TTCTCCTTCGCGACCCCAAGGAAATAAGTGGGTCTCGCCTGGGTGGAAAAGGGAAAGAATCTAAGTGAGCGCGTTACCTCTTCGGTCCCTTAGGAACTCCAGCTGCTCCTCAGCCCAGCCTCCTCGCCGGGCCGGACGCAGTGCCCGAGCCGCCCTGCAGATGGGGCGGGCAGGGAATGCGCGCCCCAGCAGCGGGTGAGCGGCGCTGGCCCGCCCGCCTGCCCGGTTCGGCGCAGGGACAGGGCGGGCAGAGGATGCGAGGTGCAGGGACCCAAGAGTGGGATCTGAGACTGTCAAGGGCGCGCTAGGCTCCCACTTGGATGGCCCGGAGACCGCTCTAGCTCCTGGAAGCGCTTCACCGCGTCGAGTGAGCTGCGCGCCGGACCTGGGGGCGGACACCTTAGGCGGCGACTGCAGGGGGCGAGCCGGGAGCAGGAGGGGGCGCGCTTTCTCCCTGCGGGTCTCAGTAATGAGGAGACTGAGTTTCTGGTGGCTGCTGAGCAGGGTCTGTCTACTACTGCCGCCGCCCTGCGCACTGGTGCTGGCCGGGGTGCCGGGCTCCTCCTCGCACCCGCAGCCCTGCCAGATCCTTAAGCGCATCGGGCACGCGGTGAGGGTGGGTGCGGTGCACTTGCAGCCCTGGACCACGGCCCCCCGCGCGGCCAGCCGCGCTCCGGACAGCAGCCCGGCGGGCGCCCAGCGGGATGAGCCCGAGCCAGGGACTTGGAGGCCCCCGGCGTCCTCTCCCGGCGCTCGCTGGTTGGGGAGCGCCTTGCATGGCCGGAGACCGCCCGGCGCCCGCAAGCCCGGAGAGGGCGCCGGGGCCGAGACCCTTTGGCCTCGGGACGCCCTCCTCTTCGCCGTGGACAACCTGAACCGCGT
>NW_011900742.1:1518-3544 GCF_000151845.1 Pteropus vampyrus | reverse complement strand
GGGTCTCAACAGCGGATTAGACACTAGAGAAAAAAGAGTGATCTTGGAAGTTAGGGCAAAAAACTGTCCGACTGTCCAGAAAGGGGAAAAACGGAGTCTCAGTACACTATAGGATAATAACGAGCAGTGTAATGAGCAGTGTAAAGATCTATGGATTTGCTAGACAGACAAGCACAAAATACTCAGGTCTCATCCCTGCCACGTGGCGAGGAGAGCACAGCCAAGGAATACGAGCTTGTCCCTGCTCACTCTCCTTAGACACCTTCCACCCACGACAGCTGCAGACGCGGCGCCTTCGTTTCTAGCAGAGAAAAATCCCCAAGGGCAGTCTGGTCCCAAATTTAGTTTTTAAATTCTCTCAGGGTTGTGGAGTTGGAGTAGAGGTTTGGTTTTCTTTTTTTTTCTTTTTTTGAGCTTTGTATTTTTCAAATGTTTTAAATTGAACATACAGTTTTATTTATTTGGTTTTGGGCTTGAGTGAACCAGACCGGCCCATCAAGTCTGATCCCCAAAGCATGGTGGTTATTGCCCCATATTGGCTGCTTTTATTTGTGGATCGATTTATCACCTGAAGGGCCAGGACTTTTCCAGTGACTTGTACCCATGTCTGCTCTTCCCTTGCCCTGTCTCCTCCAGTGCGTGAGTGTGAGCGTGAGCGTGTGAGTGTGTGCGTGAGCGTGCGTGTGTGTGTGTTTAGCATGTGAGTGTGTGTGAGCCTGTGTGCGTGCGTGAGCGTGTGAGTGTGTGCGTGAGCCTGTGTCCATGCGTGAGCTTGTGAGTGTGTGCGTTTAGCATGTGAGTGTGCGTGAGTGTGTGTGAGCGTGCGAGTGTGTGCGTGAGCCTGTGTGCATGCGTGAGCTTGTGAGTGTGTGCGTTTAGCATGAGTGTGTGTGAGCGTGCGAGTGTGTGCGTTTAGCGTGTGTGCGTAAGCGTGCGAGTGTGTGTGTTTAGCATGTGAGTGTGTGTGAGCCTGTGTGCGTGCGTGAGCGTGCGAGTGTGTGCATGAGCCTGTGTGCATGCGTGAGCTTGTGAGTGTGTGCGTTTAGCGTGTGAGTGTGTGCGTGAGTGCATGAGTGTTTAGTGGAAGTTTCTGGGGTCTTCCCCGTCTAACATGCCCCTTAGACCCGCTGTGCCGTGTGTGCAGGTGGCTCGTTCCTTTCACTGCTGTCCCATTTTGTGAGAATCTGGGCGGTGCCCCGGCATGGCTGCGGTTCTCTGACTGAGGTACCCTGATCCGCGTGTCGTGCAGAAGGCCGGTGCTGGCATGCGAGGGGCTGTAGGCGCGCCTGCCCCTCCCGCCGACCTCGTGGCAGTTGGAAGAGCCCACCCAACCCCTCGGCTCCGCCGCGCGTGCGAAGGTGCATCTCAGGACCAGCATGCAGCCGGGACCAGGTGTGCACCAACACCCTTCTCTCCCACCTGTTTCTCCAGATAAACATTGAGGACCTCGAAGAGGGACCAGTGGTGAATGGGGAGAGGTCCGATTGTCTGCTCACAGATGCCGTGGTGTCGGGGAACAAAAGGAGGTCCCACAGTGGAAGTGCCGAGGCCAAGGAGGACGGAGCGGTGGCTGACGGGGCGACTGCCCCAGAGCAGGTGCTGTGCTGCCTGCCGCCTGCCCCTAAATTCTTTCGGTCATCGCCCAGGTGCCCCAAAGTTTCTTTAGGAGCTCTGACGAGATTTGCATAGAGTCCTCAAGACTGGTAGCCGTCGGGGTGGGAGAGGAAGGTGGGCGTCACACCAGGGTTGGGGAGACCGGTGGGAGGTGCTCGTCATTGCTGAAAAGTAGGTGAGCTCACAGGACACCCCGGGGATGGCAAGAGGGGACGCCATGCCTGTGTTCCGTGTTCCTCTGCAGGTTGCTGCTTTGGTTCTCAGGGTTAGGATTTTATTGTCTCTCTCCATTGATTAAGATGTGCTTTTTTTTTTTTTTTATTAGTCAAACGCAAGTGGCAAACTCCGAAAGAAGAAAAAGAAACAGAAGAACAAGAAAAGCACTGCGGGGGAAGCTTCGGTACGTCAATCC
>NW_011900742.1:0-643 GCF_000151845.1 Pteropus vampyrus | reverse complement strand
AGTCCCCGGGGCCTTGCACGCCCACAGAGCTTTGTCTTTTCAAGCACATCTTTGTTCTGGTTGTAGAACTATATACTTTTCATTAAAGATTTAAGCGGTTTAGAATTGTCTGCTTTGACCCCCAAAGATCCGTTCAAGGCGGGCGGCTGCCTCCCCAGGGCCTCTGTGCGCGCACGGCTTGCCTCCTCCGGCCCTGTTGCCGTGAGATCTCCACCTGACAACGGGCGCCAGGCGGTGTGTTGGCTGTGGTCCCCCTGCGTCTGTGCCGGCATTTCTGGTGGAATCGCGGGGAACGGGCGTCCTGATCGGGTTGGCTGCGTGTCTCCCGCCACCCCGCAGGGCAGCTGAGCTGCCTCCACCCCCCACGGAGCGGCCGCAGCTGCTTTAAGGTGCAGACGGAAGGCAGTCTTGGTGCCTCGACTGTTCTTGACTATCAGCAAGGTTGAGGATTTTTTCATGTTATTTGCCCACGTTTCCCTTGCATTTCGAATGTTTTTTTACCTTATGTTTTGCTTTTATTTTTGGTGTTATTTATGACACGAAGGTTTCTGACTTTGTCTTCTTTGGGGACTATTAATGGGAAACATTTTTACTTTAAAATATTGCTCTTTGTCACCTGGACTGCCCCGGGCAGGCGTTTCTC
>NW_011900741.1:652-2152 GCF_000151845.1 Pteropus vampyrus | reverse complement strand
CTCCACCCTCCCTACTGGTAACCACTAGTCCATTGTCCATGTCTATGAGTCTCTATTTGTTTGTCCTGTTCATTTGTTGCTTTTAGGTTTATATATCACATACAAGTGATATCATGTGATTTTCAAACTTCTCTGTCTGGCTTATTTCTCTTAGTATGATTATTTCAAGGTCCAACAATGTTCTTGCAAATGGCAGTATTTCATCTCTTCTTATAGCTGAGTAATATTCCATTGTATATATGTACCACAGCTTCTTTAGCCAATCATTTATCATAGGACACTTCAGTTGCTTCCATGTTATGGCCACTGTGAATAATGCTGCTATGAACATCGGTGTGCAAATATCTTTTTGGATATGAGTTTTCAAGTCTTTGGGGTAAATACTCAGTAGAGGGATTGCTAGATCATATGGTAGATCAATTCTTAGTTTTTTCAGAAACCTCCATACTGTTTTCCATAGTGGCTGTACCAGTTTGAAGTCCCACTAGCAGATTATGAGGGTTCCTCTCCACATCCTCTCCAACATTTATTATTACTTGTCCTATTGATTATAGCCATTCTAACAAGTGTGAGATGGTATCTCCTGGTTTTGATTTGCATTTTCCTAATAGCTAGCGATGTTGAGCATCGTTTCAAGTATTTGTTGGCCATTTGTATGTCCTTTAAGGAGAAGTGTCTGTTCAGGTCCTCAGCCCATTTTTTCATTGCATCATTTTATTATTGTTGTTATTCTTATTGAGTTGTATGAGTTCTTTGTATATTTTGGATCTTAAGCCCTTATTGGAGGTGTTGCTTGCAAATATATTTTCCCATTCAGATGGTTATCTCTTTACCTTATTGACGATTTGCTGAGCAGAAGCTTTTTAGTTTGATGTAGTCTTATTCATTTATTTTGGCTTTTACTTCCCTTGCCTTTGATGTCAAATTCATAAAATCCTCTTTAAGTCCAAGGTCTTTGAGTTTACTTCCTATGTTTTCTTCTATGCATTTTATTGTTTCAGGTCCTATATTCAGATCTTTAATCCATTTTGAGTTAATTTTGGGTGTGTGTTGATAGACAACACTCTAGTTTCATTCTTTTTCAGATGGCTTTCCAGTTTTTCCAGCACCATTTATTGAAGAGGATTTCTTTCTCCACTGTAAGTTTTTGGCTTTTTGTCAAAAATTATTTGCCCATATAAATATGGGTTTACTTCTGGACTCTCAATTCCATTCCACTGGTCTGTGTGTCTGTTTTGCTGCGAAAACCATGCCGTTTTGATTACTAATGCTTTGTAGTATAATTTGAAGATAGGCAGAGTGATGCCTCCAGCTCATTCTTTTTTCTCATGATGGCTTTGGCAATACGGAGTCTTTATGCTTCCATATAAATCTGATGATTTTTTGTTCTATTTCTTTAAAAAAGGCCAATGAGATTTTGATGGGGATTGCATTAAATCTATATAATACTTTAGATAATGTGGTCATTTTAACTATGTGAGTCTTCCAATTCAAGAACAC
>NW_011900741.1:0-422 GCF_000151845.1 Pteropus vampyrus | reverse complement strand
TATAGGAATGCTATGGATTTTCGAAAGTTGATTTTGTATCCAGAAACTTTACTGTATTTGCTGATTGTTTCTCGTAGTGTTCTTATGGAGTCTTTTGGGTTTTCTATACAGAGAATCATGTCATCCGCAAATAGTGACAGTTTGACTTCTTCGTTTCCTATTTGGATGCTTTTATGTCTTTCTCTTGCTTGATTGCACTTGCTAGGACCTCCAATGTTATATTGAATAAGAGTGGCGATAGTGGACAGCCTTGCCTTGTTCCTGATCTTAGAGAGAAGGTTTTTTATTTTCACCAATATAATGTTGGCTGAGGGTTGTTATATATGACCTTTATTATATTAAGGTACTTTCCTTCTATACTGATTTTGTTAAGTGTTTTAATCATAAATAGATGCTGTATCTTGTCGAAGGCTTTTTCTGCA
>NW_011900740.1:2786-3090 GCF_000151845.1 Pteropus vampyrus | reverse complement strand
GCTGCATTTTGTAAATTCATCTTGGCCACAGGAAACAGTCGGTTTTGTCGTGCGTTCTAACATCTATAGGTCTGATGGGAAAATAAGGATGGTTTTTTCCCAGGAAGTAATTAGTCAAGAAGATTCTCAGAAAGGACCCTTTGGTGGTCCTGCTGCTGCCATCGGTGCTTCAGCTCAGGGCTCTGAGGACGCTCCCAGGGGAGGGAGGAACAGGGGGAGGCGGCGATGGAGTAGCAGAGAGCTGGGCTGGCACGTTAAGTGATGAATCTGAATCGGGTCTCATGAGAAGACTTTTCCGAACATG
>NW_011900740.1:0-1316 GCF_000151845.1 Pteropus vampyrus | reverse complement strand
TAACTGCATGAGCCAGTTCCTCATAATACTCTCTGTCTCTGTCTCTCTCTTTCCCTCCCTTCCTCCCTCCATCCATCCTTCTCTCTTTCTCTCTCTTCCCGAGAACAATGACTAACATACATACGCACTTAATAAAATCTTAAATAGGTATCGGATTCCACGTTGAAAGAAACTTCTCAGAAAGTTGTGGGCACTTCCTGGCTTCAAGCATCCACACCGAAGGACTTCCGTGTGGGGTGAGGGAGGGTCATGGGAGTCGGCAGACTTCACTCTGGTGCAGACAGGAGACCTTCCAAGAAGAGAGGCTGGGATCCTGCCCAAGGCCCAGAGGAGGACGCTCCGCTCTGGGTTCCGTCTCGAGTTTTTCTTGGTCAGATGATAAATAAGATTTCCAGTGGCTTCTAGTGCTATTAATTTTGTGATTGATTTTATAACCTTCTATGGAATAGCATGAGTTATAGTCACTTTTTCTCTGAGGAGTGTAATTTTTAGTAATATTTCTATGGTTTTGTTCTTTTCTCTGCCTTTAGAGACTGAACTTCAGTGTTTTATTCTGGAGGGCATTTTTGTGTGTGCTGGACCTGGAAGAATTTCGTCGATTTAACAGAAACTTCACTGTGTTTTGATTAAAAATGAGACAAAAGTTTCAACAGCTTCTTGCCACTATTTGAAAAAATTGGTAATGTTAAACTGGTCATGGATTATTCATAGTTAGGGTAATCAACATCTCAATTATTATATACACTTAAAACATTGCTTCTGCAAAATAACCACACTTGCAAATCTCCTTTCCTTACATATACAGAGACAAATTCTGTATTTGTACTGGAATTCTGCTCGCAGTTTGTATTTGTTGAGTTACGCCAGCCCATCCTGCCCCAACCTGCCTAGATCTCCTCAGTGACGCAGGAGAGGGCGTCATCTACCACACTGATGGGCACCGTTTCCCAGGTGGGACTTGCTGCAATCGGGGTCCATGTTTGAGAATGATTTACAGTTGAGCCCAGAAAATATACTTCAGATGAATATAATCAACAGCGTCCTGGGGCCACTGTTTATTTTAGCATTTTCAACGGGGATTAAAATCCCTTCCCATATCCTATAGGAAAAGCGGTAACCCTTGAGGTTGTGTGTTCTGGGCCGTTTCTCTGAGCGGCTGTGCCCAGCTAGATATCTCACCTCTCGTAAGAGCTGCTTTTTTATATCACCCAACTCTGTTTTCCAAGTAACTCAAAACATGTTTAAAAATCTGCTGTTCACAACAGTGTAGTGTTATTGTTGATGCAGGGAAATTGAGAAAGAATAGCAAATAGAGA